>NW_019385868.1:29981-91859 GCF_000671375.1 Centruroides sculpturatus | reverse complement strand
GTAAATAATGATTTTCTTATACGAATGTTGCTACAATTTTTTCGCTACGTTATAGGAATTGTCGTTATAGGAACGCACGTTATAGTAGGGTCGACTGTATGTTAAAATAAATTATAGGAAGTAACAACTAATTTAGGTCGTTGCCCTGACAAAATGTACATTTTTTGATAGTTTTATTGACCATTGTAAATACAGTAGACCCCTATAACTCGGGTTCCTATAATGCGGATTCCTATAATGCGGATTTCTATAACGCGGCGAAAAAATTGTGACAGTATTCGTATAAAGACGCTAAAAGGGATTCGTAAAACGCGGTAAAACGTCATCGCGGACTCGTGTTGCGACAGGATTGGTCGAATCTGGACCAATAGTAGATGAGCAGCCGAACTACTTACACGCTACGGAGAGAGTTTAGGCGAGTAAGTTGAGTTTACTATTGTCTGTACAGTATGTAAATTAGGTACCGTAAGTCTAATACAGCACTGTAATTTTATACATTTCTTGTGAAAGAAACATTTCTTATTCAACGGCCATTAAAATTATTTCTATTAATGATGTCTTCAAAGTTCAACGAATTTTTCGCAGAAAAATAACTTATCAGAATACGCGGCCGCCGTTTGGTGCGTTGCTCCGCGACGAAAACTAGCTTAAGCAATGGCGACGTCGAACGGTGCACACTCGGTAATTAATTCTACAATTTTTTGTTTATATCATAGTTTATACGAATTATTCCCAAAATGATATACGTATTTTGAAAATGTTGAGTCGAATTAGTCTAGAATCGATTAATTTTATGGAAGAAAACCTTTCAAACAGACGTAGTCCGTAAACTTCACACACGTCGGGCTGTGATTCCTACAAAATCGGATTCATAAAGAACGGAACGTATCTACCGTCTTATAGGGGGATCTACTGTATATTATATTATTTTTGAATCAAATTAAGAAAAACTATAATATAGTTTTTCTTAATTTGATTCAAAAATAAATATAAAATACCAACTTATAAGTTTACTTGATGTATAAGTTGATGCTCAAATGCACGTTATGCTACAACTGAAATACAGATATGGCATATGGCATTTCATCAATTATACATCAAAAATTTTTCATACTTAATCAGTTGACTTATACAAGGTGGTATCAGAAAGTTCTTGGACTGTAGCTATCATGACTTTACCATTCAACCAAACTGCATGTACTGATGAAGGTCGTCACTTCCAAATCTGGAGTGAATAAGCTGAACAGCATCAGAGAGTAGACATGCATTCAATCATTACATGTGGTTTTGTGTAGTAGTGTGAGGACCAGTCTGCAATTGTGACGATGTCTGTCATATTTGAGCAACGTGCATTCATCAAATTTTGCATCAAGCTTTACCATTGAGACTGTCAACATGCTTTAGCAGGCTTACAGCAACCATTCATTATGCTGAACACAGGTTTTTGAGTGGCATGTGCATTTCAAACCCTGTTCATTGTTTTTTCAACATTAAGGGCCTTGTTCACCAAAAATTTGTTCCTCCCAGTGAGATGGTCAATTCTGATTTTTACTGTGATGTTTTGAAGCACTTGAGAGAAGTTGTGTGACAAAAATATAAGAACTGTGGCAATTGGCTATTGCATCATGAAAACATGCAAATTCATATCTTGTTGAAGACAACAGATTTTAGCAGAAAACAAGATGGTGGTTTTCCCATATCCTCTGTAATCACCTAACTTAGTCCCTGTGACTTTGCCTTGTTCTCCAAAATTAAATTGAGGCTAAAACGGTCTGTTTTAACACCTTTGACAAATCTCAGGCAGTAATGACAGTTTCAGGAAGTAGATGTCTGTGGTGACTGAGTTGTGGAAAAGTTGCTGAGATTGCTGTATATGCTCCCAAGGGGACTACTTTTAAAGGGATAGCAGTCAAATTTGAATAAGATAACCCTGTAACTTTTTATAGGGCTAGTCTGGGAACTTTCAGATACCACTTCTTATGATACAATGTACAGAATACAATATTATGTTAAAATTATAATTTTTTTTTTTTTAATTATATATAAGTTTCTGTAATATTTATAATATTTTTAATGAGTAAAAAGTTTACAGTGAAACCTGGGTTTAGAGCAGGCAATTGACTTAGGATATATGCACACTGATGTAGCAAAAATGGCTTTATTTAAAACATTTTTGACCAAACATGCTTAAAACTGTTTTTTCAATGGTTTGCATAAGCTCTGTTGTGCATTTTTTTAACAAATCAAAAAACATGATAAATCAGAATTAAATATTTTGAGAAAATGTTTGGTCTAAGGATGTTTTTGTTTGATCAGTACACATTAAATTGTTTTAGTATATAGCAAAATGTTTTATATAAAGAGCATTTTTACCCAAGGGAAGTTGCTCATCAACATATATGATTATAAAGTTTAAATATGCTTAAATCTATTGGATGTGCAAACATTTTCTTGTGCATATGCACTTGAAGCTGACTAGATACTTTCCACATGTAGCTCACATTTGTGTGTGTAGTTGATTATAATAAACTAAACTATGAAAATAGATGTAGAGAAGTTAATTTTTTTAATTGAAGAAAAACTTTTATGTGATTCTTCCTGACAGCTGCATCCATTGCTATATAAGAATTGCACACACTTTTTCATTGTTGGAAGAAATCATGGTATTGAAGTACTATGTTGAAAATGCAAAAGTTAATCACTGCAAATGCATGAAAAAGAGTGTAGCAAGATGTGCTGGTATAAAAACATTTTTGCTGCATGAATATGTATCCATCCTTGGCATCATCATCATCATCATCATATATTTTATTTGGCACAAAATATTGCTACGTGGTTCTGCATTGGCAGACAAAATGTGTCATACTGGCCTAACAATAGAACCATGGGTGAATGGGACTTGTTCAAGCAGTTTAAGAAATATATGGACTAGTGCTGGTTCCTATGAATATAAAGAGTCAAAATTTCCAGAGATGCCCTATTGGCATCTCTGGAAATTTTGTGATAGTTCTATTCAGCAGTGAATGGGACTACTAACGTATTTTTATCTTGATTATGTGGACACTGCTTCCAGTAAATAGTAGATAAAAATTTACAAACTATCTATTCTCTAAAACTTCTATTAAGCAAATACTGTAATAGCTAAAATCTTAAAATTATTTCTATAGCTGGAAATATTCTAAAAGTGAACTCACACTAACCCTGCATACTTTTCCAGCATTAAAACCATTGTAATATGTAAACTGCAAATATTTTTGGCTATTTGTAGGAGCCAGAATCAGGCTTCTATTCAAGATTTTTCATTAGAAGCCTAACTTTTCTGGTTTTCAGAACATTTTTCAAATCCTTAGAATTATATATGCTTATGTTCCTTACATAATTTAAATTGTAACATTCGTCATTCAATTTCCAAATCCATTCTTTTAACCTGACAATGGTTGCTCAAGGCAATTGAAAAAACATTCATTTTCCTTCCATGTTTTTTTCCTGCGAGAATTTATACTTTTCATTCATTCTGTGTTTAATACTTATATACACTTACAACTACTGAGAGAATATATTCAATTGTATAAAATTAGAAGCAAATAGTTCTAGGAAACTAATTTATATGCATCAGTTGGTTTCCTAGAGATGCAGGCAGACACCTGTTAAGATGTCTCAAGGAGATCTGAGATTGTATTTGGACAGATTGAAAAACAAGAAGGTTTCCATAGACAGTCTGTCTTGGATATGTCTAATCCTATCCCTCACCACATAGTAATTATCATTATAGTAATTAAATTTTACTGTATTGCATATTTACAATTACTATACTATCATGATACAAATCCTTAGGATTTGAAAAACTTTCCATAACCAGAAAAGTTTGGCCTGCAATTAATATTACACTCTCAATTATATTTAAGTTTATTTATTAAAAATCTTTTTAACAAAGTGGGAATCTTCTATTTAAAAAACTAACCATTTGTGTCAAAACCATCTGGTTAAAGAAAATGCAATTTGCCTGCAATGCAAAATCTTCAATAGACGTCTGATGCTGGCCCCTAAACTGAAAACATTTGTACTTTGTACATTACAAAAATTTTAGTGCTGGAAGAGTATGTGAGGTTTGTGTCAGTTCCTCTTTTCTTTTAACAACACAATAAATTATGTTTCTCATGAATAACATTTTAAAAACATCAGGTTTATCTTTGATGCATCATTTCACAGGCTTTCTTTGTGTCCTTAAACATGTCAAACAAGGTTGTTTTAGTTCCAATTTTTAGACAGTACTGACACTATGTGTAAATATTAGTAGACTAATACCAGTATTTCATCTTGCATAATGGATAAAAAGAATTAAGAAATTCTAAAAAATTTTGAAAGCAAAAATAATAATAGAAACAAGTGAATCAGATCAATAATATATTGGAAAATTTTATCAGATATCCTGCCTAAAAGATCTGGAAAGCATAATTGGTAACATCAACTGACTGGTTGGAATGAGTTTGTCTGGAGTCCCACTCTCAAACAGAGCTTTTTTTTCTAAGTTTTTCTAAATTAATTCAGACACGTGCTATTACAATTAATGAAAAATTAGGTGTTCTTTTGTATACAAGAATTACTAACTCCCTTAAAAATGAATACAAAAAAATTAGGACAATAAAATAAATGACTATGCAAATCTGTATAGTTTAATTTAAGCATTGCATTGCTCTATGACAATGATTCTCAACCTTTCTGAGACCGTGGAACACCATTCATATATTTTTTATTACACAGAGTATTAGTATCAATACATTCAAAAATTGATAAGCAATTCCATGTTTACTATTCTCAGGAAACAATGAAGTAATAAACTAATAATCTTTAATATATTGAATAAAATAAAAACATGGAATTGTCTACAAATATAGCAATGGGAATAAATTTGAATAAAAACTTCAAATCTTTTCTTTCGTGGAACACTTGAGATAGGTTTGCAGAACACTGGTTAAGAACCACTGCTCTATGAATATAAACTCAAACTTTGATATAGCATCTTCCAAAGAACCAACGAATGTTTATGAACGAATTTTCTCCATATATAATTAATAGAGAACATTTCAATACCTGTAAATTGCTAAATTTATGAATTTGCATCAATTGGCGATAGCAAATGACACTGCTATCACCAAATCACATGATCTTCAAAGTCTAACCTGCTTGTACATCTCATTGATACATATACTTATTGTTATTTCACAATTTAATGTTTCTTAGATTTACTTCTATCTACTAGATTTAATTTCAGAGATAAACAAATATTGGCACTATATCAAAGTTTGTGTATAGATGTTAATAGGTTAAGATAATTTTATATTAATAATTATTAACAAAAGTTAAAATCAATAATTACTATCATTATAAAAGTCCTTAAATATATTGTATAGTAGACCTCCTGCTTTCATGACTAATTGATTCCTGGAAAATTGCTATTGAGCAAGCTATCAAAAATTAAAGTTATATGCTTGAAATTCAGTTTAAACTATATAAAAGCATACTAAGATTAAAAACAATCATTTCATAAATCATAAAATATCATGGTATAAAAATTAATACTAACTGCAAAAGAAGTCATAAAGTATGGGTCAATTGTAACTAGATATAACTAATGAAATTTTTAATGTTTAAAATGACTATTTTATATAATCAATGCAGTTTTTGATTATTAATAAGTAAATAAAATTTACTTATTAATCAAATAATCAAAAACTGTAAAAAGTAAGATATTTTTTTAAAAATTCTTATGAGTAAGCATAAAATTACTTGAGAGAATGAATCATACAGTAACACAACTAAGATGGAAACAGGCTTTTGTTAGTTTTTGAATATATGCATTTTGGACATGTCCCTCATTAGTCCTCTTTTAAATTTTAAAGCTATCTTGTTGATATAAATTACATATATGTTATAGATAATTGTGACAACTGAATATAATAAAATACCTGTATTTTATAAAAGTGGATTATGGTAAAATTCCATTAAAACAATAAAAATAAATAATTGATACAAAGTTTTATATTCTGTAAATTATAAATGGAGTATAATAAAATGCAATTAAAACTGTAAAATTAAAGACTGTTGGTAAAAAAAAAGGAATAAAACTCATTTAAAGTGTTAAAAAGTGGTATAACAATCACTATATGACAAACATCTAAACATTAGATGAATGTAACAGTATAATATAGAAAAAACTGAAGGGTTGCTGGAAAATTTAAAAGAATGATGAGGGACATGTCAGAAATGAACATCCTCAGAACCAAACAAAAGTTTGTTTCCATCTTAGTTGTGTTCTTATATGATGTGTTCTCTCAAGCAATTTTATGCTTACTCATAAGAATTACAAGAGCAAAAGGAAATCCAGTACGAAAGTTTACAAAAAGTCCAGTACAACTTTATTTATTTAAAATATTTATATAATACAGTAATAAAACTGAAAAAAAATGTATGCAACATTGGCCCATCTTAATTACACAAACTCATACTGTATTTTTGTGGAATGATTGGCATGCTGCATGAAAATGAGGATACCAGTATGCCTGTTAAACTGTAACTACAATATAAAATTAATCAGATATAACAGAACTAGTTATTAACTAAACGTTAAAAAAAGAATTCTTCCGAGTACAATAAAATAACAACACTGTAATTTGACTGACTTACAATAAAAAAGAGAGTTTTGGTTTACAAGTCAATAAAATAATTAACAAAGTATTGACGTTAGTAATAGTAGTAGTTAGTCAATGTGGGCTACACTGACCATCTATCCTGACCTTAAAAATTACACCTTCCTCTCAAAATTTCATACAAAGTTGATGTTAATCATGTTAGTCCATATAAGCTAAGATAATTTATGGCAAGTGTCTTAAATTTAATATGTTTATTTTTGTAATTTTGAATTAAATAACAATAAAAATACACATAAAAAAAGGACTTTTGGAATTCCATGAGTATGTTATGTCGTTAGAATGAAGACAAAACAAATAAATTAAACATATAATCATAGTTTTTGATGTAATTCTGACCGTTTCAGTTTTAGATATAAACTTGTTTTTTTTTTTAATATGCCTTCTAGAAAGGGATGTATAACCTCACTTAAACTGGCATGCTAGCATTTCTCCGGGATAAACCAGCATGTCTGTTTTTAACATATGAAAATATCTATTTTATGGTTTCCCTGGATATATTAGCATGCTGGTCATTCCACAAAAATATGGTAATAAAAACTGATGATAAAGTGTAACAAAAATAAACTTACAAAAGAGGTAAGCAAATAAATTCCCAAGATGATAATAAAGAAATTAATACTGTTCTAACTGGACTAATTGTTAAACCAAATCCTAATATTGGTGCAGGAGCAGTAGTTGATAATGGTTGGGAACATATTACATGCTCAACAATACTTTCTTGATGTTCTAGTTGAGGAAGAAAATTTTCAGCATCATCTATAACAAACATTAAAGATTTATCTGCTTTAACACATATTATATATATATATATACATACATATATTTAAATAAATGCAATAATGATTTCTAACTCTAATGTAGTAACTACAGCTATTACAAACTACAGTTAAAAATTAAAATTATATGACTTTTTAAAATTTAAATATAAACAACATTATAATCTTTTAACATTTATACAATTGTAAAATTAACAATTGTTTATATCTAAATGCTTAAAACAATAAGTTAATTTACTGAATGGACCAACATCTGTGCAGTAAATAATTTAATACAATTGATCTAATGTAATGTAATTTATCCCTTCTAACTTAATATTTTTACCATTTTTGAAAGCTCACTGTAATGCTGTCTAAGTTTTCCACTTGTTATCTCTAAATGGCTATATATGTGGCACAAATTAAACTTTGACTACTATTGACATATTATATACTAGTACAGGTAACCCCCGTATAACACGGTACTTCTATAGCACGGATTCACTCTAACACGGTTCGAGAATTGGTACCATCCCCCATATAACACGGTACTTTTATAGCACGGATTCACTCTGACACGGTTCAAGAAATGGGTAAAACCCTCGTACAACATGAAATGTAATAAATTTTTACATACTTAAGTACTAATAGTTCACGAAAATTATTATTTTCGTGAACTATTAGTACTTAAGTATGTAAATTTTCTCTTCTCGCCTTCTGTCGATACACGTGGTCCTTCTCGAAACTTGTTTCAATGTTGCCAGATCGCGACGCTTCTGCTTCTGATGTTGCCGAATGTTTTTCCCTTATTCCATACTTGCTTTATTCTTCATAAGTGCTTAGCACCATATAAGGAAATTTATAAAGACCTTTTAACTAGAAGCAAGCAATCTAAAATTACATACATTTTGCAAAAGGTAAAGCATGGATCTGAAGATAATGCAGAAAAATGCTCAGAGGATAAGGATAACTTGCCAAAAAGAAAACGCTCTCGGTTAATTAATAGTGTTTTTAGTGATGACGAAGAAAACATTGTTTAATTTATATTAATATGTATCACTTAAGAAAATTTTAATAAAGATATTTATCTTAATTATGAAAATATAGTAGCATGCTTTTTAATTTTTGGAACCTAACCCTCCTTTTCATACTAGTTCTTTGTTTCGCATAACACGGATTCGCATAACACGGCAATTTTTTGGAACGTAACTACCGTTATGGGGGTTATACAGGGTTACCTGTATATAGATGTTCATTTTAACATATATTCAGATACAAAGAGATCTTTTCAGTATTGCATGAATATATGCATATGTATAATATCATATGCATATACTCATGCATACTGAAAAGATCCAATGCATGTTTACAGTATAATAAATTCATTTATTCAAAAAAGAAAAGGGATAGATAGTTTTCAACGTTGTTCAAAACAACATATTAAGGCCATCTCAATTCACTGGCGGAAAGATTCTATGACAAGGGAATGGAAAAGCTCATCCACAGATATGACAAATTCCTCAGCCTTCATGGTGATTATGTCGAAAAGTAACCATGTTTGTACCTAACTTTTGGTAATAAATTCATTTTGTTATTTACACTTGTCTTTGTTTTACGGATCATTGGAGCTTGAAAAAAAACAGCCCACATACTTTATGGAGAAACAAGACAAAATACATAAGAAGCAGCATATAAATTCAATGAGTGCTTTCCAGCTGCAACAACAGCATATACAATGATTCTAAACTTATGGTACTTGATGCAAACAGATAGCATAGTCAAAGGTCATGATTCTGATCTGTCTTTGTGATGTCAAACTTTTGGTATACTTCCATGCATATCCAGATATAAGCAAGCATATGTAAAGCAGCAAGATAATATGAATTGCAGTAGTCACAAATACATCAAATTTTGTTACCATGACATGCATGCATTCAACAGCTATCTACAACTAGCAAAACATGCAGCAGATGTAGCATAGCAATTTGAATGGTGCAACATAATGTTAAATATACATCATGACAAACAATAATTACTCCAGCACATTTTGTAAACTAATGAGGTATTTTTTCAGGAATAGTTTGTTTAACTGCCACAATATGCAAAATAATGAGCAAATATGCTCTATAATGTATACAAAATGTGTGACACCAGATATATTTTACACTAAACATCTGATATAGCAGGGATGGCCAACACGTAGACCGTGGTCGACCGATTGACCACAAAGTTTTTGAAAGTAGCCCGCAAAGCTAAAGTTGAACAATTTGCTTTCACTTAAATTAATGTTTAAAAATCTTAATTTGATAATTTATTCTTACAATAATAGACTGTCTGTGCAACGTACCCATACTGTTTGTATTTATCCCGATGAACAATGCCCTTGAATGTTAACGCATGCGCATAAAAAATCCTAAAATTGTTTGCCCATATTCATAGTTGCCCACAGACTATATTTTACCAAAAAAGTAGCCCCTAAAGGATAAAAGTCTGGCCACACCTGTGATATGGCATCTGGAGTGAGCAGGTTCTTAGTCTTACATTCATTGCCAGCATAATCTTTAATGACCACTATCTTAAATTAATTAATATCCTACACATGATGGACAAATCGTTTGTTTAAGCATTAAAACAACTATGGCAATTTGGTACCAGCACAACGATGCACCAGCTCATTTCTGGACAAATGTGAATCAGTTACTCACAAAGCAATTTGATGATCAATGGATAGGACAATGCAGTCCTGTACCATGTCCATACCATGTTCTCTAAACTTAACCCTGCTGAATTTTTTCCTATCAGGTCATTCAAAAATATAAGTTCACAATGTGTACTGAGCAGCACCACATGATGTTGGAGATATAGAAGTGAATATGGAAAGTTTTTAAGATGGTAACACTACGTTACCTATAATGCCACTATCAACCATTTTCATCTTTGTATTGTTGCTACAGTGTCATTTTGAGCATTTACAACAAAATAAATGAACTGATTTCGTATTAATATATGCAATGTTGGTTTTATCCTTTACAGCCAGAGACTTTTTGTATATTATGCTAAATATTTTTAAAATTACGAGGACTATTTTTTAAATAAGGTCCGTTTATGAATGAGAGTGAGAATGACATGCGATTTCGGTAGTGCGTATGTACATCTGCACCGAGCATGCTTTGCATGCGTTTTGACACCATCTGCAGCCGTATCGTCTGTCTGTGTGCTGAGCTGTAAAAGTTTATAATGTTTAAGAAAATTGAGTCACTTGCTGACTGTGAGATATAATCTGTTATTCGATTCTTGAGTGCAAGAAACTTGGCAGCAGTGGAAATTCACCTCAGATTTGTAATGTTTATGTTGATAATGATATGACACAGTAAAGATCGAAAGTGGGTGAGAATGTTCAAGAACCGGCAGGTTAATGTGCATGATGAGCCATGCCCTGGCCGACCTCTGACTTCTGAAGATTTGGTTTGTGATGTGAATAACAAAATTCGAGAGGACTGATGATTCACATTTTCAATGTTATCAATTGAATTTCCACAGGCTTCAACATCAGTTTTGTATACCATTGTTTCAGAGAAACTGAATTATCAAAAACTGTGTTCGGTGGGTTCCAAGACTGCTTTCTGATGATCACAAAACAAAAATATTGGACAGTGCTTTATCGTTTTTGACTCAATACGATCAGGAAGGAGATGAATTGTTGGACTACATCATTACAGGAAATAAGACTTGGTTGTCTCACATGACTCCTGAGTCCAAACCGACAGTCAATGGAATGGCGACACACATCTTTGCCAACTAACGGCAAGCAGTCCATTTCAGCACGAAAAATCGTAGCAAATGTCTTTTGGAACAGGAAAAAAATTTTGTTAGTGGATTTTATGCTGAGAGGCACAACAATCAATTCTGATGCATATTGTGTGACCTTAAGAAAATTGCGGCATGCCATACAAAACAAGCGCCGTGGTCTACTGTCTTCCGGTGTGATGTTGCTCCATGACAATACAAGGTCACATGTTTCTAAATGTTTCACAAGGTCTAATCAGTTCTTTTGGATGGGAACAACTGGATCATCCATTTTACAGTCCAGACCTTCCACCCAGTGATTTTCACTTGTTTCGATACTTAAAGGAGTTTTTTGGTGATTAATGGTTCAACAACAAAGAAGAAGTGAAAACTACAGTCATGGATCAGGCTTTTTCACAGGCAGCAGATTTCTTTGAAGTCGGAATTCAAAAAATTGTTGATCGGTATGACAAATGTTTGAACAAAAATGGAAATTATATAGGAAAGTAGATAAAAGTATGTAGAATATTAAAAAAATATATTTTAATAATATTTACAGTACAGTTGTCCCTCTATAGTCCGACGTTTTTTAATCTGACATGCTCAGTAGTCCGATGCACCTCCCGTCAAGGTACCCGTCCCCGTTACGTGTCTGCTTGCACAGAAGCATGTCGCGATGTGAATCTCCCCATCCAATTNAAAAAAGAAAAATTAATGCTCACACAGTTTAAGTACAGTCGACCCCCGTATAAGATCATTGATTATTCCGTTTTATATGAATTCCATGTTGTACGAGTCACTTAGATTTTACAAATACGTGTACCGGGCTGTGAACGGCTCACGTATTTGTAAAATTTAAGTGACTCGTACAACATGGAATTCATATAAAACGGAATAATCAATGATCTTATAGGGGGGTCGACTGTATTTATCATCAAAAAGACATCAACACTAATAAATTTCAAGGAGTATACTATCAAACTGAACATAAAACACAGTACTACTACTAGTAGTAGTTATATATTTTATGTTTGATTTGTCAGTGTTGTTATTAAGAAAATTTTGGTGTTGGATCTGATGATGAGACATAAATAGCCTTTTGAAACCATTTACCAATCAAATAATAAAATAATTTCTTAAAATTTATTAACATTGATGTCTTTTTTGATGATAAAAATGGAGTCACCTGTCAAAGAATTAATACCAATATACAATCAAACTTCCATGTTACGAACTTCTATATAGCAAATTTCTCCATATAACAAATTTTTGCATACATATATTTTTGATTAAAATAGCAGTTATTTCAATTCAAAAATATATGTAAAATTGCTTCTAAATAACAAATTTAAATTTGAATATCGTCATTAGTCTCAAACCTTTGCCCTCATAGCCACTTTTCCTGTTAAGGAAAGAGGTGGAAGTCACTTGGTGCTAAATCAGGGCTATATGCTAAGCGTTTAAAGGTGGTGAAGATTTCCACCCAGCTTAAAACTTTTTAATGTATGAAAACCGCCACCTCTTTCCTGAACTGAAAACATGGCTAGCAGGGCAGAGGTTTGACTAATGACAATCTTCAAAACAACGTTGTTAAGGCCATCTCAATTCACTGGTGGAAACATTTTATGACAAGGGGATGGAAAAGCTTGTCCATGAGCAGGTTCTTAGTCTTACATTCATTGCCAGCATAATCTTTAATGACCACTATCTTAAATTAATTAATATCCTACACATGATGGACAAATCGTTTGTTTAAGCATTAAAACAACTATGGCAATTTGGTACCAGCACAACGATGCACCAGCTCATTTCTGGACAAATGTGAATCAGTTACTCACAAAGCAATTTGATGATCAATGGATAGGACAATGCAGTCCTGTACCATGTCCATACCATGTTCTCTAAACTTAACCCTGCTGAATTTTTTCCTATCAGGTCATTCAAAAATATAAGTTCACAATGTGTACTGAGCAGCACCACATGATGTTGGAGATATAGAAGTGAATATGGAAAGTTTTTAAGATGGTAACACTACGTTACCTATAATGCCACTATCAACCATTTTCATCTTTGTATTGTTGCTACAGTGTCATTTTGAGCATTTACAACAAAATAAATGAACTGATTTCGTATTAATATATGCAATGTTGGTTTTATCCTTTACAGCCAGAGACTTTTTGTATATTATGCTAAATATTTTTAAAATTACGAGGACTATTTTTTAAATAAGGTCCGTTTATGAATGAGAGTGAGAATGACATGCGATTTCGGTAGTGCGTATGTACATCTGCACCGAGCATGCTTTGCATGCGTTTTGACACCATCTGCAGCCGTATCGTCTGTCTGTGTGCTGAGCTGTAAAAGTTTATAATGTTTAAGAAAATTGAGTCACTTGCTGACTGTGAGATATAATCTGTTATTCGATTCTTGAGTGCAAGAAACTTGGCAGCAGTGGAAATTCACCTCAGATTTGTAATGTTTATGTTGATAATGATATGACACAGTAAAGATCGAAAGTGGGTGAGAATGTTCAAGAACCGGCAGGTTAATGTGCATGATGAGCCATGCCCTGGCCGACCTCTGACTTCTGAAGATTTGGTTTATGATGTGAATAACAAAATTCGAGAGGACTGATGATTCACATTTTCAATGNGCCCTTTTTTTTTACATGAGAACGGATTAATCATTTTTACATTACTTCTTATGGGAAACGTTGGTTTGGTATACGTCCTATTTGGTATAAGTCCAAACATCAGGAACAGAGTAAGGTCGTATACCGAGGTTCCACTGTATGTTTTTAACTGAATAATTAGACACTTTTAAGATTTTGGAATATTTAATATAAATTCAAATTGAAACCATATAATGTATAACATAAAATGATAAAAAATAATATAAATCTTTAAAAGAATTATAAAGTGAAAGAAGTTGTTAGTATAATTATTTTTTTCATTACGTTAAAAATATATAACACCTAACTGTTCTATATTTTTTCAAGAAGTATAAATAGCAGTATTTCAACAAAAGCTGAACAGTGAATTTAATAAAATATGCTTTTATGTACAGTGAAATTGTTTATATGTGTCATGTTTATACATTGTTTTATGATGTTCTTAAAACATTTCATTCCTTTCAATTGTAAAATATTTTCATTTATATGTCTAAATTCATTATGAAATTTCATTTATATGTTGTACCCTTTTTAATACAGCTAATAGCTATTGCAATATTCTGTTAGAAAACACATTCAGAATTTCTTGAACACATTATCTGCTACATTCTTATATTGCTTACTTTAAATATCTGGAATTACATAGCATAAAACTGATCCAACCAAGTTTATTCTCTCTACACTTGGTAGTTTATTAGTTAACAAGTATAAAAAGTGATCAGACTACAAAGTCTCGTGTTTGTAGTTTCCTGTAAGAGCAAAAAACTCCACAAACAATGTTCATTTACCAATATAAATTTATTTCAGGAATTATTCCAATCCAAATTACTAATATACAATTTTTAATGTTCTGAATGAATTTTCTATAATTAGAAAAAATGTTCGTAGATGGCAGATACTTCAGTCTTGAATAGGCAAAAACAATTTGTAATTTATTGCAGTATATGAGTTGTGTACTTGATCAGTGATCACTGAAACTTCAAAAGAAGGTATACAATAAAAAGAATTACTGTTTTATAATATAAAATAAAGTGTAGACATTAAACTATTTATTAAAAGTTTATAACATTATGGGTTTGTCATAAAAACTCATCGTTACAAACTTTTAATGAATTGTACTACTAGTAATGCTATCTTTGCATAAATTTTGATTATGTCTTTTGATTTATATCTTTTTGGTCCAGTTCCATTAGAAACATGTAAATGGTTCTTCACTGTATGTTAATGGTTAATTTTTTCAACCAACAACTATAAAATAAATTCATTGTTCATAATACTGAATGCTATTCAAAAATATTTCAAAAGCATTTACATTTTTATTATTTTATAGAAATTTGATATTTAATTAATAAAAATTAAAACTTACCAACTTCAGCAAACTGCTCCAATTTTTGAATTAAAGGTAGAGCAATTCCATGAATTCCAGCAATATGAGTACAATAATATCTTACATTTGAACTGAAATCTGAAAAGGAAATCTTCTTAAATATTTTTATCTAAATTTAATGATTCTTCTTAAAATTATTTACATAAAATAAACATAAACAGTTAAAATAACCTAGTTCTATTATTGCGTCACAAAAAATTTCCTATTTAAATTTATTACCGTAAATCATTGAATTATAAGCAGTTTAATTAAATAATATAATGATTAGAATTGCTAGAAACGTCAGCAAGTTTTACATATCATTTACAGTAGAATAGTAATTGTAATATCAATAAAACTGATTTCTAATAGCTATAATATGCATATCACTATAAATCAGTCATATAACTTGGAATGTATTCAAAAATGCATAGGCAGGAATAAAAAAAGATATATGAGACATCATTGGATAACTGGATGCCAAGGTGATTAAACTGTCAGTTTACTGCTTTAGGGACCCAGGATTAAGTCTGAGCAAGCAGCCAGAGATAGTGATAGTGATAGATAGTGAGAATGTACTAAATTTGAGAGGCTTTATCCCTCACCACCCAGCTACTTTCATTTGTAAGCTTGACTAAACCCATGATGAACACAGGGAAAAAATGTCCTCTTGGTACTCACAGAATGGAAAAAGTAAAAAAAAAAATAAATAAATAAAAACTGATGGGACATCTGACATTGGCTGCTGATTGAATTTTCATACTGCTTTTTATATTTAAAATGTTATTCTTAATTATCTATTACATGGAAAAACAAGAAGCATCATTAAAAGATGTATCATCATGGAGTTATGAATTCAACATATTATATAAAAAGTATTGTCTTGTTTGATATTTACACATAGACCATTAAGTTCTCTTATGTGCGCTATTTCACAAGCCATACTAATAAATATTGTTATTCGTAATTTACAGTTACGTTCACGTTACAGTTATTTTCAAGACATTACCAAATAAAATATACATTAACACACAATAATATTTTAAGAAAACAGAATGTATATAATGTATATTTACATTAAAAATATACATATTAGACTACAAAGCAGTTTTCAAAGCAATGTTGTAAATATTAAATGCAATTGTTTTTGCAATAAATATCACAATATAACTTTCATTGAAAATAATGTTTCTGTATTAAAAATATGTAAAAAAAAATAACATTATAACTGTGTAAAAAGTAAAAATTTGATTAGTCAACTTTTTGTTATGAATCATAATGTTGTAACATTAAGTTTTATTTTTGTCATCACAATCCACATTCATACTAATTCAAATGATGAATATCTTCTTAATTTTACAAGATAAAACAAATAGTTAAATTGGCTTGTAAAATTCCATTTGTACCATTTCAAATTTAACAAAACTTCCTTTAGATAGATACTACTAAAATTTTGTTTGAAAGCAATTTTATCTTTGTTTCTGATTTGATCAATTTTTCTTTTATCTTTTTGGAACAATTTCAAATTCCAAAAAGAATGCCTTACATAAAAAAAATAAATGTTTATGACAATTTCATATTAGAGGAAAAAACTTCTTAATTTATGACAGATCTAAGTGATCAGTTCAGTTTACATCTTAACAACATTAAAAAGTCTAAGAACTTCTTTTCTAAATGATTAAACTATATAAACAGAACTGACCACTCACGACTTGTCACTGAAAATACATTCATTCCAACAATTAATACAAAATCAACACAATTCTTGATTTATTTTAGCAATATATATCGCAGGTAAATTCAACTTTGTATAATATTAAAAAAATAGTCAGAAATTTTAAACCAAAGAATGTGCCAAATTATCAGGCCATTAATGGGGTGAGACAATAAATCTAGACTGAGTTTAAAGCATCATAAATTTGAACTCAAAAAGATCATTTTAAAATCTCCATGCCAAAAATTATACCATTATATATTCTTAGTTACAGCATGTGAATTTTCCAATATTTTTGCATCAGTTAAGAAAAATTATTTTAAAAGAGGGTATATTAAGAGAGTACATTGCTCAAATGTATGAAGGTAAAGTGAACCACTCAAAAAATTGATGGTAGAGTATTTTTTAGCCAAAGGCCATAGCAAATTTAATTGTATATAATATTTTTAAGTAAGAAATATATGGAATGTGAAAAAAAGGCCAGGAAATGAGAGAAAGCTGATTGTTAGGAATGCTAAAAACTGAAGAGCATTGCTACAAATTGACAACCATAATTCACTTAGCCAGATAGAGGAGCTAAAAATTCAACTGTCATTGAACATACATAGGTAAGAAGATGGACATGAAAAAAAGCAGAAAAAGAGGATCCCAAAGTACACTGCTAAAAAAATTGCTGAAATCTGAACACAATACAGATGACTCATAATAGATTTTGGAAACAACAGTTCATTTTGGATAACAAAAAGTACTTTTCTCTCTCTGGCATGAAAATGCCAGGATATGAAATTTATTATGTGAACAAGAAAATCAAGCACCTTCTGAAGTGAAGTACAAATCTAAGAAGAAATTTGAAGCAAAAATCATACTGTTCAGTTCACCAAAATGTGTTTCAAAGTCATTTTTTAAGAAGGAATCCCTCGCAATTGATGCTGACATATACCAAAACAAATGTCTAAAGAAAATTCTAATAGGTTACCTATTCTTAACAAGTGTCATCAAAATGATGATTTCATCTTTTGGCCTGAGAAAGCTTCATCTCACTATGCAAATTCAACTGTAAAGTTCCTCAAAGCCAAAACTTTCCTCTTGTACCTAAAGAACATAATCTGTCAAATCTGCCACAATACCAGTCAACTGAAATTTCTTTAGATATTTAGCACAAATAGTATACAAGAAAGGTTGATGAACAGAAAATAACAGAAATGATCCAAAGAATCAGCCTTTCACTTTAAAAAATTGACATGAAAACTATCCAAAAAGCTGCAAGTCTATAAAAACAAATTTATGATGCATCACCATGGGCCATATGTTAATTAATTCTACACTATTGTAAATAAAATGTCTTTTAAAATTATATATAATATTTAATAGTTACTTCAATTTTTGATTAAGTATTGTGATTTAAAAACAGTCCAGAATTTTTCTCACATCCCATTATATGGCTAAGTTAATTATTAGAAACTAATTAATTTGTCTAGAAATAGGCAGATTAATTAGTTTCTAATAATTAACTTAACCATATAATAATCCAATAATTTGGCAGATTGTTTGGTTTAAATTAACTATAAATTAGATTTAGAAATGATGGTTATATATATAAACACACACAAGTCAGAAATTTTGAAATAAAATTAAATGTTTTTGGAATAAATTAGTTTCAACTTCAGTTTAAAACAAAACAAATGATAAACAGGAATGAAGAAAAAAATTAAATAATTGAACTTATTATCAGGAATATGCTCTGATTTGAATTAAATTATAATAGAAGAAGTGACTAAACCCATGATGAACACAGGGAAAAAATGTCCTCTTGGTACTCACAGAATGGAAAAAGTAAAAAAAAAATAAATAAATAAAAACTGATGGGACATCTGACATTGGCTGCTGATTGAATTTTCATACTGCTTTTTATATTTAAAATGTTATTCTTANGATTGTTTGGTTTAAATTAACTATAAATTAGATTTAGAAATGATGGTTATATATATAAACACACACAAGTCAGAAATTTTGAAATAAAATTAAATGTTTTTGGAATAAATTAGTTTCAACTTCAGTTTAAAACAAAACAAATGATAAACAGGAATGAAGAAAAAAATTAAATAATTGAACTTATTATCAGGAATATGCTCTGATTTGAATTAAATTATAATAGAAGAAGCAGTTATCTCCATAAGTTATCATCCACATAAAATTTAAGACTTTCTTTAAAAAACATTTTAATTCCATTCATTGTTAAATATTTTCACAATATCAAAAACAATAATTCTAAAATGGATAATTTTGAATCGTTGAGAATCTTACTGAGAGCTTTCAAAATATGTAATCCAGTATCTTAGTTGTGTATATCCATTGTAAGAATAAGATATCTATTTACAATATCAGTAAAAAAGAGAAATAAGTTTTAAAATGCAACAGTCTTAATAATAGTAAAATATGAAAAATATATATGTTACTGTGAATGACCGATATCTGGCAAGGGACTCTTGTGCAATTCTTATGCTACTTTCATCAACATTCTCCAGTGAATGTCAGCATTCACACAGTTGTTTCATGTATGTACGAAATATTTGCAAAATATCATTATTTCTCACTTACACTGGCAAACGTCGACATTCAGCATGCACTGATGGTGAATGTTAAATAAAAATATTTTTATTACGTTAAGACAAAAATGCAACTCTTCAATATGTCAAAATAGGAGAAAGCTTAAGTAAGAGCACATGTAAATAAACTGTTGAACCTAAAACGAACAGTACATTCTTAATCAGAAAAGAAAATAATACAATAATAAACTTACACATAAATTATGTGATTAATGTTATACAATCTTATTTATTGCAACAACTTAAACTGTTATGGCACTTTGAATTGCACAAGAGTCCCTTGCTTTTACAACTGCATTTATTCGTGGCAGCGTGTATAGCCTTGCCCTCCACTTTTTGAATTAGCTATAGCTGCTTCTCTCAGTGATATTTCTTGAGAAGAAATATCATTTATGGAAAGTAAAGTAACTTTTCTTTACAAATTATGAACTGATTACAGGCATAAAGCTGCTTGAAGATACTATTTTTGTTTGTTAATTTATAAAAGTCAAAGTCTTCTATTCCAACAACACCACCAACATATTTCGGGCATCTGTATGGCCACAGTCGACATCAGGGACTTATATTCATACGGTATCACCAATTTGAGCAAAAGGAAATGTTCTTTTTGAGGTTCACAACATTTTCGTTGCTCACAGTAGAAGATTCTCTTTCGCGGCCACTCTTTTTATAGAAATGTTGTTCAGTCACAGCATGATATAAAAATGTGGTGGGTTGAAGCTCCTCTTCAATATTTTCCTTTGGAATATGGTATTTGTTATGGCCACTGCTCAAATTTTATTCAAAGTATTAACAATTTCTTTGACATCCACCAAAGCTTATCTGTGCTTGTTGACATATACCGGAGATTGTTCGAATGTATAATAATATAACCAAATATTTGGTCTTTCACTGACATATTTTGTATGTGTCGACAGTCACCTGAGAATATCGACACTCTCTAATTTTGGTCTTTCACAGTAACATATATATTATTATATATATGAATATATTATATATATTCTTTATCTTTTAAATCTCAAGTAAAATTTTCTCTCTTTTACCTTTATACAAATGTATTGGACAGAATTCCGTATCATCTTTCTCATCTGCGGGTGTCAACGTTAATTCTAATTCTACTTTTTCATAAACATATAAAATTGGATGATATTCTGTTTCTTCATTTGATTCTGACTAAAAATTTTTTAATTTTAAAAAAAGATATATTAAACCCATCTAAACTATTAAAAGCAATTATTACATAGCAAAAGAAATTACAAAATAAACTAAAATACTTACCAAATTTTCTTTTTCTAAGTAGTTAATTACAATGCAATGATACAATGTACCATAAGATGTAGAAATTACTAATACTGGTGGCATTACTTGCAGACACATTAGTGAACAGTTATCAATACCATAATTATCAATAGCACTTGGATACATAGTTAACGGGCCTTTCACTTTACTCTGTGATCTAGAAATTCATAAATTGTTTCAAAATATTAAATTTAGAACTAACAGCAATTTATTTAGTTTACTATATTTTTCATATATTTTTTTATTATATATGCAAATGTTATGAGCACAATTTCTTTTGTGTGTCTTGTAAAAAATAAATTACAAATGCAATTCAGATGTTCAGATTTCAATGTTTTTTCAGTTTATGCTACTTTTAACTTCTTTAGTTAGTGTAAAATGGGTGAATAGCAACATCATCTTTGTCTAAATGACTATGTAACTCCAATAATGTTAATGTGACTTCATATGTTTTCTTTAAAAAAAAAATTGGCCTTTTCTCTTTAAGAACTTCAGTAGGTGTTATATGAACTTACAAAGTACAGTAGAGCATCGATTATCCGAAACAATTCAAGACTGGGGTTGTTTGGATAACTGACCATTTACGAAAAAATATATTAAACACAAAACAGTACTGTATGTATTTTGTATCACATGTCTTACAAATACATATCTTACATAAAATAGTACATTAAAGTAAGCCTATAATTTAGGTTGGCAGGGAGAGTGCTGCAGCACTACAGCACTAGCAGAAATTTGAATTTGCTGACTGGAACACTTTTGGTTAACCGATGTTTCAGTTGATTGGTATTTGGATAATCAATGCTCTACCGCAGGGCTTCTTAAACTTATATTTTTTACCACCCCATTTATGATTGTGATTTTTTTTGCAACCCAAAAAAATATAAAATAAAGATATATACAAATTTGTAAAAACAATAATGGTATAGTACCACAGTTCACTCTTGTGTTACAATGGAACAGAGACAACTGAATACACTGAAAAGTGCCAACACTACACTAGTTCACACTACAGTGTTGCTGAATTGTTATCTCACTGCACCAGAAGTGACAGAAAGCGGAACTCACAAAATCTATGACACAAAGCATGTCATTTTCAAACTCTCACAAATTATTTTCAATATTTTGCATTAAAATCTCACAACCCCAAGATTTCACTAAGTGACCCCAAATAGGGTTGCAACCCGTAGTTTAAGAAGCCCTGCTCTACTGTAATCAAATTCTTTGTTTTTTTTCGTTTTTTTTTATCAATGTTTCTTTTCATCTCTTAGAACAGTAACTTATACAACTATAAAATTGAAAGAAAATGCTTTTTCTTTGCAAAAATTGTTTATTAGTTACAAAAACCTTATATTATGCACATTAGAACTTACACAGGAAGAAAACAGAGTTGATCAGATAATCTTGAAAACTGATTACGTAGATAAAAATGAAAGCACTTTTAAAAAATACTTAAGTCAATGAAGTCGTCAGGAAAACACATCATGTTTTTGAAGCATACTGAACAGTTTGTAATGAGAACAAAGAATTTCCTACTAGCATCTTCATATATAAATTAAAATTCCTCAAACATTTTTAAAAATCTCATCATCTATGATTTCTCTGGTAGAAAGAGACCCACATATCAATATTCTTCAATTTGGCAGATTGTGGCAATATATGGAAGTGATCAAAAAATACAGTAAATAGTGGAATAAAAGAAAGTAACGAAACACAAAACTTGCAATTAATTCCCTCAAAGCAGTCTCCTTTGCTTGAAATACACTTATTCTACTTCTCAAAACACTCTTGGAAGTCTTTCTTCATTAATGCCTTTAATTGGGCTGATCTGGCTGCTTCAATTACAGAAACTGGGTGAAAACAATTTCCCTTCATTGTCCATTTAACTTTAGGGAAGAGCCAGAAGTCACTTGGCACTAAGTCTGGCAAATATTATGCATGAATGGGTCACATGATAATGTTTTTATTAGACAAAAATTGCCACATGATGAGTGATGTGTAGCAGGGAACATTGTTATGATGTATGATGGAAAATGAAACCTTTTGCTCATTTTTGCATATTTTTTGAGCATATCATTTCTCAAATGTTCTATTACCCCTGTATAGCATTCATAGTTCACTGTTGTTTCTTTAGTACAAACTCTGTTCAAGCAATTCCTTCCAGATAAAAAAATAATAATAATAATAATAATGAATATCACCTTAATGTTGAACCTCAACTTGAGAAAAGGGCGATTTCCAATAAGTTTTGTTTCTATTCACTCCATTTATAGTAAGTACAGAATCAGCAGAATAACTCAACTGCATTACAGTTGTTTCAGGGTGAATCAAATATAAATGAGATTTTTGTTCCTGAGCAACTAAGGTTGGCAGTACAGGGCCTGTGTGTCTAGTCTGATTGGGTAGGATAATTAGGAGTGGGGAATGCCGGCCGTTTCATACTTTCAACCAATTCGTCAGTACTGCTCACGATGTCGAAGCAACAGGTACACCCCTCTGTTGTGCAATGCATAATCAAACAATTTCTTGCTCGTGAAGGAGTCAATGCAACAGAAATTTTTTGCAGATTGACTGCACAGTTTGGGGATCAAACACTGTGAAGGACTTGTGTTTGCCTGGCATAAAAAGTTCAAGGAAGGACGGACATGCATGGAAAATCAGAAACACGAACGTCGTCCTTGGACCAGCATCACAAGTGAAAAATTCGCACAGTTCGAGACACTATTGAAGAGGAGAGACGAATTGGAGTTTACGAAATTGCAGAAAAGGTCAAAATAAGTTATGGAAGCTGTCAAGCGATCGAGATGTCATTCTCCTCCATGACAACACCAGGCCTCATACTGCAGCTCTAACAATCTCAAAACTTAATGAAATGCACTGGACTGCACTTGATCATCCTCCATACAGCCCGGACCTATTGCATTGTGATTTTCATTTGTTTGGGCCACTTAAAGAAGCTATAGAAGGGCAGCGATTTGAAGATGATGCAAGAGTGGAAGAATTCGTGCGCAATTGGCTCCTGACACAACCAACTTCATCCTACGATACTGAAATAAGAAACCTTCTTTCTCGCTGGGAAAAATGTATTTCTATAGCAGAAAGCTATGTAGAAAAATAAATCATAATGTTTTTTATTTTTTAATAAATAATTTTAAAACATAAAATAAATCCCGTTTATATTGGATCCACACTCGTATATGTATCCACCCCAATAATTTTTTCATATATTGCATTTCTTTCAAATGATCTTTGCAAATCAATTGTTCATAATTAGTACATTTTTATTCTAGTGTAATTACATGACAAAATAAATCAGATACTAGTTTTACTTCTATTGCAATATATATAAGACCTTTTGAAAGAAATATGAACAAAATTTCATAAAACATATGACTTTACACAAGCAAAGAAGGAATCAAATTAGTTTTATTTTTGCATTGTTAAATATCAGTAAAATAAAAAATCTAAATTTTATAATTAGCGAACATCTAGTGCAGCAGTTCCCAACCTTTTTTGATTTGCATACCCCTTGACGGCTTATTTTTCTATATTTTATTTTCCACTTCCCATTTTCACTATGCTTTCTTTTGTGTGTTCTTGAAACAGTGGCTCAGTGATGAATTATACAAAGTTGTACAATTATATGTAAAAAAGTTTTTTTTTTAAATCAAAAAGCATTGGAGGAAGGACATAGATAAATATTATAAAAATATAATTATATTTTTATTTAAAACTAAGCATCAAGTGCTATGATGTTGGCAAAGGCCTCAATGCAGAATCTGACTATTCTTATTGCACATCTACCATTATTTATTTTTTCGCATACCCCTAAACCACTAAACACATATCCCTGGTCAGGAATTGCTGATCTAGTGTATTCTTATTAATAAGAAACATCATCCAAATATTCCTCCATGATTTTCATAATTTTTATACAGTATATTGATATATTTGCTGTAGAACTGTGATGGCAAATCCATTATTTGAACAACAATTTTAGGGTATTTGATTTGAAAATTTAGAAAGTATAATTTCAAATTCAATTATGTCCCAGTTTCAAAAAGATTTGCCACTGCTGCTGTAAAACATGCATTTTTTTTATGGGAAGATAAATATTTTTTGTGGAATAAATAACTCTTCATAGCTTCGCATGTCAAGCAATGATTTTACAGTTTTATATAGGTGTGTGTGTGTGTGTGTGTGTGTATTTTGCAGAACAGACCAAAATTAAGTTTTCATGTTTTTGATTGAACAACACTACATGTCATATAACCAGTTGAAGCAATGCTTTTACAATATTCCATTTTTGGTGATTATCATTATTGTCTGTATGTGACCCATAAATTTGATCATAATATATTATATTTACTGTAAATACATAAACAAATGTAAGTTCCTCCACTAAACAAAAGTAAAGCTCATGAAACCTTGCAAAAATCCAAAATGCATAAAGCAAAAAAACAGAATTAATTTAAATAGAAAAAATTTTTAGTAGTCTCAGAACTAAAATTAACCTATTAAATCATAGCAAATGTGCTAAATATACAATACACATAAATTAAGATAAAGCCAAATGCTCATTGACAAAGTTTAAAGCTTTGGAAGCTAAATGCTGAGTGTAGTTCCTGGAGAAAGAGCTTGGAGATGCCTCTCATTGTTTGGGATGCACAGTACAGTTACTTGCTGCAAAACAAACACTAAATGTTATTTTTTGCTTTTTGCCTTTTTTCTTAAGAGTAGAAATCTTTTTTGGATTTCTTTCAGTAAATGAAAACAGGTATTAACATAGATCTCTTGCAAGGGGTAAACACTTATATTGATAACTTTTATGCTTTTTTATTTTATGATATTGTAATAAAATTTTAGTGTATTTCTTAAAAAATATTGCTTTAACAAAACTTTTCTATCACAAGAAAATTATTCTTTACTTTTAGAACAATTTCAAATTGATAATTAATATGCATTATATGCACTATCTTTGATAGGACTGATTTTATGCTAAATTTTCATTAACTGTACACACAACATACTTTATAAGTGTAAAATTATAAAATTTATTAACAACTGGTAAATTGAAAAATTTTGAATTATTATACTCAAAACCAATGTGGGTTTTGAAATTTTGAATGACAGTATACTTTATTCTTAAGAAAAGTGTCTTATATGAAAAAATAGTTTATCCACTTAACAAAGATTATATATATATATACACACACACACACACACACACATACTGTAGCGTGCATTAATCATTGATCTTTATTGACATTTTTGATTGTTAAAAAATTGAATATTTCTAAAAAGTATCACTTCAATATTGTGGCATGCCATATAATATCATGGGGGGTTTTTATATCCTTAAAAAGAATTTTTGACAAATAAATGTAAACTTAATTTTAATTTGTTCTACTGGGTGGAACAGAAAGGATGGACGTTTTTTAAAAAAATCACATCATCTGTAATTGTTACTACAAAAGATATTAGTTGGAAGATGTGAGTTCATATTGAAATAGCATTTTACAGAATCAAGTGTGGAAAACAACATCTCCTATGTGGTGTCTGTTATCAGTGATGCATTTCTGGAGTTTGACTTCCACGCAAATAACTTCCTTCAGTTCTTGCAAAGAATGGGCTTATGCTCATATACAGTGGGTGATCAATTAACAAACATAATCTGTTCCAAAACTTTGTTCGCTATCCAAATTGTTCGTTATGATTTACCATAGGTTTTTATGGGAATTTGATTAATTCGTTCTGGAGACCCCAAAGAATAAAAAATATTAATAAATGTAGTAATAAAGTATATATGTAATAATAAAAATACATATATACACAATTTTGCATTTTTATTAGTTATGTTTTTTCTGTCTGTGGGAGATGAAGAATCTGTCTAATGTTGATTTGTTTTCTCTTTTCAGGATATTTTGGAAGTAATTAATAGCATTATAATTGTAGAGATCCATAAGCCTATTAACCTTATTCTGGTTTGGATGCCATTCTAAGACTGTTGTTCTGACGTCCTCACACTTCTTCAAAAGATCTTTAATAGCAGATATCAGCATTAATCCTCTTTTTCAGAAGAAAACATCTTGCTGAGTTTCTTGGTATTATTCATTCAAGAGTTCTTGGCGTTCTTCTGTTGTCAGATCCATTTCAGGTTCTATTATGAGCTCTTCAATGTTCTTTATTTCTCAGATGTGATTTTTGTTACTCCTTTAACTGCTTGAGTCTTCTCAATTATACTGTATCTTTCTTAGATAAGATTGAACTGCTGTCTACTGTAGACCTGTTCAAGCCATACTGCCAAGCAACGTCAGACATCTTCTGACCACTCTCTACCTTTGCTATTATACTCTCATCTTTCGTAAATAAAAACAGACGCAAAACTTACAAGTGCCCACCTGACAGTTTCGCGAATACTATAAAAGAATTGTTTCTGTCAGAAAAATAAAAGGCTGAAATTACAAGGAAGAGTTTCAAAGTTCGGAGGAATAATAACCAATCAGTATATACCGGTTTAAGCGTAGATGTCAACGTCTCCTGCGCTCCAAATTGTTGCCTGAAGAAAGAGAAGACCAATCGGTATTCATTATTTTACGTTGTTTCTTCTTGTGTTTGTCCTGTGAGGTGTTTGTTGTCTAAATATAAAAATATTTTGTGAAAGTGTTCATTAACTGATCACCCATTGTACAAGTGCCTTGAGATGTCCCCACAAGAAATAATTGCACATGGATAGGTCGGGCAAATGAGGAGTCACTGAACCTGGAAATGAGCAATATTTGGCTGTCTTGGGCTACTCCGATATTATTTTTGTTAATGTGCATGTTGAAAGTTTTGAAATACTAGATAACCATCCATGATGAATTAGTGTTTATTATTTTTAATAATAAACTTCATAAGACACATTATGCATAAACAAATTTCATCAATCTCCCTTAATTAACCTGTCCTACGTTGATCCTGAAAATATTCGTGTTGACCTCATTGACTTGTGTGGGTGATCCCGAATATTTCTGTGTTTACATCAGAATGTTTTTGATACTAGATGGTACTTCGCGTCACAATTTTTATATTAAAACAAACTTTTAAAATAAATTTTTTTTTGTTTTTATATTATTCAATATATATATTTTGTTTGTGAAACATAAAAAAATAATTTTTTACGATACAGTAAATACAATTATTATTAAAAAAAAAAAAAAATTTAGGCTTAACATCGACAAAAATTCAACATGGCGTCACAGGCTACAAATAAAAATTTCAACATCGAATAGGTTAATCTAATTGAGACAGACCCACTTTCTAATAGTAACAATGAAACTTCTAGAGAAGCACTTTGTGCAAAGCTGTAGCTTTGCACAAAATGCAAAGCTATCACAAAAATTAGCTTTGCACAAAGTGCAAAGCTAATTTTTGTGATAGACTGAATAACAAAGACTGTTATAAACAATTGAAATTGGCTTTTGGGAATGACGTTCCAACCTTTACTATTGTGTTCAGATGGTACAAAAAATTTCAGAGGTGTCATACTTCCTTCCATGATGAACCACTTGAAGGGTGACCATGAATAGCAGTGACTCCTAAAAATGAAACTGCTGTCCAATGTATTATTGCAAAGACCAAAGATGTATCTATGAAATGATACAGGAGAGACTACAGATTAGAGCCTCTGCAGTTGCAGACATTCTGCACAAGAAGTTTTGGTTAAAAAAAGTAGTGTCTCAATGAGTTGACAGTTTTCCAAAAGTAAGTGTGTGTAAGAATCTCTAAGAAAACTCTGGAAATGTTAAACCAAAATGGACATCAGACTATTTCCAAGATTGTCACAGGTGATGATGAGACATACATATCATTTTATGATTGTCTCATATGTCAAGAAAGTCAGGTATGGATCCATAAAGATGATCCAATTCCAACAACTGTAAAAAGACAGAGAGCAATAAAAAAAAAAAAAAAAAAAAAAGGTCATGTTTGCTGTTTTTTTCAGTAAGCACTGGTCTGGCAAAAGCAATTAAGCTCGATGAACAGAAGACAGTAACATCTAATTGGTACACTACAGTTTGTCTTCCTAGTAGTCTGGCATCACTGAAAATTTGAGGTCAAATTTTGCATCATGATAATCATTCATCACACACTGCCAAGAAGACTGTTGATTTCCATTAAGCTAATAATATAAGAATCATTCAACATCTACCATATTCATCAGATTTGGCATTATGTGACACTTCTGACTATTTTTTAATTTCAAATAATATTTGAGGAGTTGCAAATTTAACACAGAGAATGAAATTAAAGTTTCCTTATCAGAGTATTTTGACAGCATTCCAGAAAATGGGTGGTGGTGTACTTTTGATCTTTGGAAGAAGCAACTACATAACTGCATTTTGGCCAGAAAAGAGTTCTTAGACCATAAATAAAAAATATTTTGTTTCAGGCCTTATAGCACTCCTGTATTGCAAAACATTCAGAGTCATCTCTGTATTTCTTCTGTTTAAAAAGTATTGAGAATAGAGATAAATTAAAAGAATTACTAATTTAATAATTTCAAAAACTTACCTTTTTTTTAAATTTGAATGAACAACATAGACATCACCATTTCCTTTCAAAATGAAAATAGGCCAAATGATGTCTAATTCATGATCCTTTATTTCAGAATTTCTTTCAGCTGTTGTAATTGGTGGACCAAAGTCAAAACTCACTGCTGTTTCACCAAGACAGGATGAAAATGATGTTCTTGAATTAGATGTTAAATAGAAACTTGGTTCAACACAACTTAAAGCTATCACTTGGAATGGGATTTGTGGATTAGTAACATCATATATCCTGAAAAAAATACATATATAATTTAATTGTCAAAGTTGATATTATGTATTAAAAATCATTTAAATCTTTACAGTTTTTGTAAATTTATGAAATTGTATGATTTATCATACAATTTCATAAATTTACAAAAACTGTAAAGATTTGAAAAATTAAACTTCTCAACAACACCGTGTTATAGCAAAAATAAACAACTACAAACCTTTACGGTGCGATATTGAATAAAATCAAGATAAAAAGTTCCCACAAACGTTTTCGAACCTAATTACGGTTCTTCATCAGGTGAAAAAATCATTCGATGGAATGCAAAGTTTGAAAGAGATTCGTTCATCGAAATCCAAGAATTCCGCATCTGTCGTCATCAATGGGCATGCGTATTCTGATGTAAGAGCTTTTATTTATAAAGCATGTTCTCTCCGTCATATATAAGCGACTGCCACGCTAGGGATAGAGACACTTCATCTTTACAGTTAATACACTTGTTGTCATGGGCCATTTTATATATATAAATCGCTTTGATCCATCTTAGATGCTCGGTATGAGGTGTGGTGTAGATGATCCTAGCTTCGCTAAATCTTGGATCGATGTCCGGATCCGTAGCATAACGAGCCAGTGCAGTAGATAATCTTTCGTGCTGTATGTCAGCCCTGTGTTCCTTTATTCTGACACCTAACGAGCGCTTAGTGGAGCCAATGTATAATAATTCTTCGTTACAGCGATGATCACTCAAAGGGATGACATATACCCCCGATAGCATGTGATGGCCCCAACAATCACATAAGGATGGCCCCAACAATCACATGCTATCGGGGGTATATGTCATCCCTTTGAGTGATCATCGCTGTAACGAAGAATTATTATACATTGGCTCCACTAAGCGCTCGTTAGGTGTCAGAATAAAGGAACACAGGGCTGACATACAGCATGAAAGATTATCTACTGCACTGGCTCGTTATGCTACGGATCCGGACATCGATCCAAGATTTAGCGAAGCTAGGATCATCTACACCACACCTCATACCGAGCATCTAAGATGGATCAAAGCGATTTATATATATAAAATGGCCCATGACAACAAGTGTATTAACTGTAAAGATGAAGTGTCTCTATCCCTAGCGTGGCAGTCGCTTATATATGACGGAGAGAACATGCTTTATAAATAAAAGCTCTTACATCAGAATACGCATGCCCATTGATGACGACAGATGCGGAATTCTTGGATTTCGATGAACGAATCTCTTTCAAACTTTGCATTCCATCGAATGATTTTTTCACCTGATGAAGAACCGTAATTAGGTTCGAAAACGTTTGTGGGAACTTTTTATCTTGATTTTATTCAATATCGCACCGTAAAGGTTTGTAATTGTTTAGATTTGAAAAATTTTTGTACCTAAATAATGCTTCAATTTTTACTTAAATATTGTACAAATATACAAATTGTTTTATTTTTATTGAAAACAATTAAAGTTAATTAATAGTTCTATTTCGTAATAAACTGCCTGTTAGCAGTTAGCCTGATGATGCCTGTTCAACACAAATGAAAATGTTTGCTTTCTTGTAGTATCTTCTTGCTAGATATTGGTTATATGTGCAATAAGATAAATTAGCACTAAGAACACTGACAGTGTTCTCAATGCTAATTTATCTCAAACATTTCAGGGCATGGTAAAAAAAGTTCTTCATTTTACATCATGAAAACTGCAAGAAGAAATTTCTTTGCAATTATATGTGCAGTATTTACTTGAAAAATTATATATTCCATATTTCTATGCAGCTAGCATAGAATATATTTTGCATATATTTACTAATTTGTTTGGAAACAGTAAATAACTTCTCAGAGTGATTAAAAAAATAAAAGGAATGACTGGTTAAATATTTCTAATTTACATTACCGACACAGAGTATTAAAACTATGAAATACTGTAAAAAAGATACAAATCCAATATAGAGAATAAATTAATTACACATTAATGTATCATATTTTGTTACTTTGAAATAAAAAACCATACAGGTATGTCTATTTAAATACTACACAATGACACTATGAGAGTGCCACTCTCAATCACAACTTTCTATTTTCTCTTCAGACAGATGTTGTCAACATGTACAGTAGCAAAATATATTCATCAGGTATCAAAACTAGAAATCTTGTGGCAGTAGCTGTTTTGTATGAATGTTCGACTGACATTCATATAAAAAATGGGAGAGTTCTGATGAAAAGCTCCCTTTCAGGAGATTTATGCGAAGTTGTAGTTAGGTTACTGGAACAGCACACAATCAATTTTTCCTTTGAAACATCCATTTATACACAAGATACATTGACCATATTTTAATAATTTGGAAATCAAAACCCAACATCAAAGATTTTTTGCAAACTATTAATAACAATAACTATGGTTTGAAACTAGTACTAGAAAATCAAACAAAACTGAAGTGCACTATTTAGACCTAGAAATAGATATCGTCAAGAACAAAATAATCACAAAAGTCAAACCATAAGATCACAAACCAAATGCACCTTCCTTTTTCATATCTGCTGCCTCTAATGATCCAGAGTTTTAAAATAGCAGCATTTAGAACACTTGTTCAAAGAGTTTACACACATTATTCTAGAAAAGAGGTTACATGGCTAGAGATTGAATCTATTAAAAAGCTAGCAAAACATGGCTACAGTTTTAAACAAATTACTGAATTGTCCAGAATTTTAAACAACAAGTTGGGTAAGGAAACAGAACAACAAAAACATGACTGCAAATATGTAACAGTTGGATCTGACTCCAGGTTACACAAAGTTTATTCTAGCAAAGCAAATGATATACAAATAGATAAAGCATTTAAAAGAAATCCAACAATATTCAGGTTATTAACAAATAGAAAGATCAAATAAACAACAAAAGAGTCCCTGGAGTGTACACCATATCTCTAGAACAGGGCTTCTTAAACTATGGGTTGTGACCCCATTTAGGGTTGCTTAGCGAAATCTTGGGGTCATGAGATTTTAATGCAAAATATTGAAAATAATTTGTGAGAGTTTGAAAATGGTATTTTTGTGTCATAGGTTTTGTGAGTTGATTTTTGTGTCATTTCTGGTGCAGCAAGACAATGATTCAGCAACACTGATTGTAGTGTGAACTAGTGTAGTGTTGTCGCTTTTCAGTTGTCTCTGTTCCATTGTAACACAAGAGTGAACTGTGGTAGTACACCATTATTGTTTTTGCAGATTTGTATATATCTTTACTTTATATTTTTTTGGGTCGCGAAAAAAATCACAATCATGAGTGGGGTCATGAATAAAAAAAGTTTAAGAAGCCCTGCTCTAGAAGATTATAGATTCAGCAGATACCTAAGCTATATAGGCTCAACTAACAGATTAATTGAGGCCAGAATAAAAGAACATAAATATGACATCCGTAAAGAAAACTAACACTGCTTTAACCCAATATGCAAATGAGCCCGGGATGTTCCCCATGTTTGGAAGATGCAAAATTATTAAGAAAAATATTTGATATGCAAGAATTAAGAATAAGTGAAACCATTGACATCTATAAAACAGCAAGCCAAGGACTTTGCATTAACAATAGAGAAAGCCTCAGCATATCGCAAGCTTGGCAAGTGTTTTTATCTAAATGTACTTAAATCAATTAATAAATTTTTTTATTAATTGTCTCCATGTGCTTAATATTTATTATTGGTTCTTAAATATTGGGTTGCTCAGAAATTAATTTCATTTTTTTACCATCAGAAAAATTAATATTCTTATCTGCCAATTTCATTTTAAACCATATTGTCATTAAAAAAAAAATCAAAAAAACATAACACCATAATTTGCTGAGAAAATTTAATGAAAAAGCAAACATTTTCAGCTAAACCTGTTGGCCATCATCAGGCTGAGATATTTGAATATAAATAAAATAGAACATAAATTTAAATACAAATAAAAATAATGAATGACTTACATACATACATATATATATGCATTAAGAAAAATAAAAAAAAAATAAAAATTATTCTTATAATTAAAAATATATGCATAGGATAATTAAATATTACAACATTATATAATAATACACTATATGAAATTCAATAAAATGCAAGAACATGCAAAAATACTAAAATCAAGGCATTAACAGCTTTCTAATCGTTTGATTAAGTATTTCCAGGCCAAAGACAACCCTTCTGAATCTCTAGAATTAATGCACGCATCATGTAATCTGCTCTTATATACAGTAATACCTCGACTTACGTGAACCCGGAGTTACGCGATTTTCAAATCTCGTCGATTCATCTTTTGTTTGAGCGCCATGCAACTCTTGATCACTCACTTCTCCCACACTATTGTTCAGCTTACACGTTCGAACGTGTAGTGTGGAATCGACACATAACTACAATTTATTTGTGTTATTTATTTCTGTGTTTGTTATATCTACGGGGACTCGAGAGACTCTATGTAGTGATTTCTTGTAACTGTGAACAAATCAAAAGACGAGATAAGATTAACGAGAACATTTATTAGCTTACATACATCCAACTTAGATTTTACGCAAATTGCGAAATTATATCCCGACTTATGTGAATTTGACTTACGTGGTTATCGCTCGGTCCCACCTATAGCGTAAGTTCGGGGTATTACTGTATTTCAATTTTTTTTTATTTACTTATGCTGAGTGAGGGTACCTCAATCATATTGTCATTATATATTTTGACAGCTGACATTTCAAGGTTTATTTGTAAAAAATTTGTTTGCTTCTGTGCAATTGTTTTTTTTTGTCCCCCCATCAAATATGGAAAATCGAAAGAAGTATTTTCAGCATATTTTGCTTTTTTATTACCAAGAAAATAAAAATGCTGTTCAAGCAAGAAAAAAATTGTGTGACATGTATGGAGATGTGTTGACATAATGACAGTGACAAAACTGGTTCATAAAATTTCATTCTGGCAATTTCGATACTGAAGATGCACATTTGAAAAGATCAGCTGATGCTGATGAAGACAAAATAAAGGTATTGATTGAAGCAAACTGCTGAATAACAACATGAGAAATCGCTAAGAGATTAAATTTTTCAAATTGAACCATTTATGATCATTTGAAACAACTTGGTTTTGTTTTAAAGCTCAATACATGGGTTTCACATGTTCTTAAAGAAAGAGATGCTCTTTTTGATGATATTTTAAAGGAATTTTTTTTTTAAGCTTCTACCAGACAATTTCACAATTGATTCAAAAGTATACTGGCATCAAATGAACAAATTGACTGATATCATCAAACAAAAAAAAAGGCCAGAAATGATCAACAAAAAAGGTGTACTGTTTTACCATGATAGTGCAAGATCTCTCACAAGTTTGGTAACTCTTCAGAAGCTGTTATAGCTTGAATGGGATGTGCTTCCACACCCACCATATTTGCCAGATCTGACACCTCGGATTATTACTTGTTCGGTCTTTACAAAATTTTTTAAACAGTAAAACATTTATTTGAAATGAGGATGTCAAAAATCACTTGAATCGGTTTTTTGTAAGCAAAGATCAAAACTTTTATGAACGTAGACTCATGCTACTATTAGAAAAATGGCAACAGATATTTGACCAAAATAGTCAATTATAATTCAATAAAAAAAATTTTTTTTTGGTAGGAAAAAATAAATTAGTTTTTTCTGAACAACCCAATATTATATAAAGTGAGCATTCCATAGACATATGGAGAAGTAACTTCTGGTTAGGCAAAGTCCAACTCAAAGCATGCCCTCTGTGGCACAGAGAGTATGTAGATATCCTTATAATTGACAGAACAACCCTGTTGCACATCAATTATAATGTGTGACAAGGTCATTCCATCAATTATAAGGATATCTACATTCTCTCTGTGCCATAGAGGGTATGCTTTGAGTTGGACTTTGCCTAACAAGAAGTTACTTCTCCATATATCTATGGAATGCTCACCTTATATAATATTTACGTATATATTATATATAATATTTTTGTATATATTGGTCTTATTATGTATATTGTATTTTATTATGTTTTTAGTTTCATTTGTTGTTTATTTTTCATCATTTATCCATATGTTTAATTCAATTTTTATTTACATTATTTATGTATTTATTTGTAATTTTATTTTATTCTATTATTTTAATTTTTAATTTAAACTAATCAGTATTCCATGTTTGGAAAATTATTCATTGTATTTTTGTACATCAAATATTTTTCTTAATAATTTTGCATCTTCCCAACATGGGGGACACCCCAGGCTCGCTTGCATATTGGATTAAGGCAGTTTTATAGTTTTCTTTAAGGATGTCATATTTATTCAAATTTGTATTCTATTTGAGAATGGTCTTTAAAAAGTGACCAAAAACACTCATAATTAAATTTATTTTGCTGTTTTTAAAGATTTTATGAATTTCTCAAAATTTTATCTATTGTCATAGATAATGAGTAGAAATAGTTTCTGTATTTGGGAAGGGAATTCTTTAGAACACTTTTCCTGCTTAGTTGATTCTCTTCATTTAATTATCAAAGATAAATGTCTCAACAAATAGATAATAAAAAATCTTGCAAAAAAAATTTTGCATCATCACAGTCACTTCAAACATTCGATGAAAACAGCAAAAGAACTGAAAATAGCCTAAGTCCAGTTAAAAAAAGTTAAAGTTAAGCCCAGTTAATTAAATGTTAAATAATATAAGATACTCAAAACAAATTTACCAGATGGAAATCCATTATATATGATGAGTGTCTTCTGGAACAGAAGCAAGCACTAACTTTACTTGTTCTAATCTCAACTTCAATATAGATTTAACACCACTAGAATTGGATGTTATCAAGCAACTGATAGCTATTCTTGATATGTTTGACAGAGCAATATTTGTCACTAGTGGAAGTACAATAATATTTCTGAAGTCATCACTCTTGTTCATGGCATCATTAATGTGCTATAAACAACAAATTTTCTGCACAATGACTTGCAAAGTGTCATCAATTATTTGCTTTTTTCCCATCAAGTGATAGCAATTTCACTTACAATAGTTCTCTACACTGGAGAGCAAATATAAAAGCTGATGATAAAGCATTAACAGCAGGTTCTGGAATAAAAACTCAGAATATTCCAAAAGAAATTTGAAGGTACTTAGAAGAAAGTTTGTTTCTACAAAGTAAAAATATTTTTATTACTAGAAAAAAGTCTAAATATTATCTTTATATTATTTAATCATGCCACCATTAACAGTTATTTCAGAGTGACTCTTCAATATCTCTGTTTAATTTGCAACAAGAAAAGAAGAACACTAGATCCTGTACATGTTCAACTGCTTATTTTCTTACATAAAATCTGCATTAGTTGAGAATAATAACAATTATTATTAAACTATTGTAGTTAAGTTAAGAGTACAGTACCCATAATAAAAGCCAATGTAAAATAGAAATTCAAAATAAAAAGTTTTCATTTTCATTTTTTAAAATTTAGTAAATTGTAAATAAAAAGCACTTTGTCTATCAATATTAAAGAATTTACTAAATGTATATTAAAATAATATAAAAACTTCACTAGTACTTTTGATAGTTTTCAATCTGTTGTCCTCAAGTGAAGAATTCAAAAATGGAATGATACATTACAAAATGAAAGCAACTGGAATCAAATGCAAAATGAATTCTTAAATTCAATTACAAAATTGAATGAATAGAAAAACTGAACAAACATTTAAGTTTACTAACTCATTTATTTTTCTATTTATTATAACTTTTTGATGTTGAGTACCCAAATATCTAATTTAGTAAATTGTTTTTATTTTTACTTTATTAATTTAATTAATATATTAAAATAAATAAAATAATAAATATACAGTCGACCCCCCCTATAACGTACGTTCCTATAACGACAATTCCTATAACGTAGCGAAAAAATTGTAGAAACTTTCGTATAACGTACCTCCTATAATGTCGTTTCGCGAGAAGATTGATAGAGTCTGGACCAATAGTGGATGAGCAGCCGAACTACTTACCTCCGACCCTGCGCCACGCTACGGAGCGGCTAAATTGAGTTTGCTATCGTCTGTTTAGTATTATATATAAATTATATATAAATTAGGTACTGTACATATAATTATATATTAATTATATATAAATTAGGTACTGTATATATAATTATATATTAACTTAATTTATTGTAACTTTATTATAATTATATATATGCTTTCTGCCGCCTGGCAACACGCTACGGAGATTTTAGGCTAGTAAGTTGAGTTTATTATCGTCTGCACAGTATGTAAATTAGGTACCGTAAGTCTAATACAGCACTAATTTTATACATTTCTTGTGAAAGAAACACTTCTTATTCAACGGCCATAAAAATTATTTATATTAATGATGTCTCCAAAGGTCAAGTTATTTTTCTGCGAAAAATTCGTTATCAGAAATCGCGGCCGCCGTTTCGTGTGCTGTTCCGCGACGATGACAAGCTTTGAACAACGGGCGTAGTCGAATGGTGCACACTCGGTAAGTAATCCTATAATTTTTTGTTTATAGCATAGTTTATACAGATTATTCCCAAAAAATTATACGTGTTTTGGAAATGTTGAGTGGAATTAGTCTAGAATCGGTTAATTTTATAGAAGAAAACCTTTCAAACAGCCTTAGTCCGTAAAGTTCCCACCTAACGGGCTGCGATTGGCTCATGTATTTAATCATTCCTACAACGTAATTTTCGGTTAGCGTGGAACGTATCTAAGCGTTATAGGGGGGTCTACTGTAAAATTAAACTATTAATTAAGTTATATAAGATAATTAAGTTCATTAAGTAATAATCAAATGTCCAAGCTAGAACTGAGATGAATCATCAAATATCATAAATACTTTTCCAGTCAAACAATTATTTATTGTGACATTAAAAATTGCAGCCCAGCATTGTGACAATCATACTTTTAATTTATTTAATTTAAAATATCTTTTCTCCACTTCAAATTAGCAGTGACTTGCCTCTGTACATTGTACTTTTCCTTTAATAATAGAGTTGTGCCGGTCATCTATCTAACACCTTTAGGGGAAAATTTTTTTAATTGAAATAACTTCTGGTTTGCATCAAAAGTTCATACATAGTTAAGTGGGACCTCCTTCCCCTAGGGTTTCCATATCTGGTCTCATCTTTCATCTAGCTAACTCCACTCTCAAGATTAAAGAAAGACAGACAGACAAAAGGACAGACAACAGTGGGAATTTATAGGTCCGTAATTTTTTTCAAATTGCAGCAAAAAAATGTTTTATTGTAAAAACAAACATCTTTGGCTTATTTAGGATGCCTTTTTCACATTTAGTTGTTGGAACTGATTTTACAAGATTCTAAAATGGAATGCATCTAGTGATCTATGACGTAAAAGTCTAACAGCTGGAATGTAGATAAATTAAAAACACACCATGCATACACATTTTCAGCAAATAATATGTATTTAAAATAAATACAAAATAGAATGTTTTCAGCCTCTTTTAGGAACTGCATCAAGCATTGAACTTTGAAGAACATCAGAGATTCTAATTTTAAAACATTTTAAAATTGTTTTCCTTTTAAGGTCAAATCATTTTTGAATGTTTAACATGTATATATTACATTTTTCATATAGTCTACAAATTATTTTTATAAAATAAAAATTTAAATAAATAAAATTATTATGACAAGAAGATATGTACACATAGTACAAAAACTTATTTATCTATAGTATCATCTTGTTGTAAAATCATTTTTCTGCTTCCCTTTAGAGCAGGGGTGTCCAACCTTTTTGTTTCTCTGGGCCCATTGGAAGAAGTCATAAAGTTTTGGGCCACAAGTATATTATATATAATTGTGGCCCAATCATTAAATATACAAGTATACTGTATTTAAGAATTAATATGTCTAGATTATAGTAATAAGTATTAAAACTTTATCACAAATAAGGATATTTTAAAAAATAACTTCTACAGACACTTTCAATTTTTACTTAGAAATAGATAAATTCGTTTATTATAAAAAAGACAAACAAAACTTTATTTGAAAAACACAAATATTTGTTTTATTTTGGTCTCTAATTAGTAAAAAACGATGAAACATTATTTTAAAGTGCATTTTTATTCAACTAATATATTTATAAATAATATGTAGCCCAAAAAATAGCCAATGAGCCAAATGATATTTTTATGCCAAACTAAAAAACAGGTAGCAAATCTTGCAACACTGGAAGGAATACTAAATAAAGCTGGTGTTGGGACTCAAAGGATTATAGCCCCAAATGCGGGAAAAGGAAAGGACAAAAGATAAAGAAGTGAGGAAGGTTGGAAAATTAAGGGTCAATATTTGCATAACATAAAGTCTATTTAACTTTTCTCACTACTTTTTATCTTTAGCCTTTCTCTCCTATCCCCGAATTTCGGTGTATAATTTCTTTGAGTCATAACTCTAGCTTTATTTAGTATTCCTTCCTCATTCACACATTTCAAAGTATTTGAAAATATTTCCTTTCCACACAAAAATAAAATATGTATAAAGGTTTAGGCTTTGTGAAACTTCTTTTTTGAGTTTATGCCGTTGAAATAAATAAACAAAAAATAAATAAATAATTTGTCAATTTTGTTTACACATTTATTGGGCTGCATGGGTTGGACATTCCTGATTTAGAGGGTTATCAACCAACGACTGCCATGTTGCAAATATTCTCTCACAGTCTTTACTATTAATGCACTTTCCATCATTGATGCTTCCAAGGATCTTAGTTTTTGAATGTTGAAGACTTTCCTTATGTGTTTTGCCTCCAGATGATTAACATCCAAGCTAACAAGCATATTGGGCCAGTTGTTACTAGTTTTATTATTAGAGATGCCCTGTAGATATTCTTTAATTCTGTGTGTCCATGATTGCTTAGTAGATTCTATGTATGTAAGATCTCTTTCAAATCTATTGTTTACTATGGGAACAGAATATATCTATGGGGCTTTATTCCTGTTAATCTTACCTTTGGCATTAGATAATAAGTGAAAGATGATTAGACTGTGCCAATATGTTAGCCTTGCATTAATGTATTTGGTTAACTTTTTGTAAGTGGTTTGTAGTCTTGGATCAAAGTCCACTATAAGACGTTTTTGTTCCTTCATTCGAGGTTGTATCTCCTCTTAATTGTTGTTAATACGGTAGGTGTTGTTCTTAAGTTCAATTTTTCAAGCTAATGATGGAATAAGTTTACTATATCCATGCTTTGTTGATATGAATGCATTCCAATCCTATCTTACTACACTCACTGCCAAAAGTTAAGCATGGAGCAGAAAATGTTCATGTCCGGAATGCAATCTGCATTTGAGAGGCTGCAATTCACTGCAGAGGTAGGTGGAAGTATGCAAATATGTTACGTTACTATCAGTCATGGTCATGTGTCACAAAATATGCAAAACAGGCAGTTGTACAAGAAGCCAGCCTTCTGAAGTGCGAGAAGAGTTGCATGTAAGTGCAAGGAAAAAGTGTGGAGAACTGTCGTACAATTAGTGTACATGACTGACGTGTTTCTATGACTTCCAGAAGACAAATGACAGACAGTGAGCGCTGGCGGTGTGTGGAACACCTTGAAGCAGGACAATCAATCACAGATGTTGCTCTTTTCTACGGCGTTCATCATTTGTCATTTCATGGTTATGGAAACAATTCCAAACAAGCCAAACAGTTGTTCGAAGACCTGTGGCCAGTCGCCCAAGAGTTACGACCCCTGCAGAAGATTGCTATATTGCTGTTGTAGCCAAGCGGAATCGAAGAGCAACCTCTACATGTGTGACATCAATGGTTGCAGCAGCCATTGGTAAAACGATATCTATTACTACTGTGCGCCGAAGACTACACATGAATGGACTGTATGCCTGGGTACCATGAGTTTGTGTCCCACTATCCGTCCAATCCAGAGGCACATGATTAAAGTGGTGTTGGCAACATGTGAATTGGACTGTGTCTGATTGGGGCAACATTATGTTCATGGATGAGTTGCAATTTTCTCTAGAGCCAGATGACAAATGTGTAAGGGTATGGAAAGAAAAAGGCACACGCAATTGACCCCAGAACATCATTGAGCATCACGCATTCCGAGGTAGAAGCATTATGGTGTGGGCAGGCATTTTGTTGGGATATCGCACCGACCTGCACATCTATCGAGGGGGTTCTGTGATGGCTGTCTGGTATCAGGATGAAGTCCTCGAACCCATCGTGAAATTGTATGCTGCAGCAGTTGGTCTTGCTTTTGTTTTAATGGATGATAACGCATGACCCCATAGAGCTGCCCTCGTCGATGACTATCTCGAGAGTGAGGGAATCGCGCGTATGGATTGGCTGGCGTATTTGCCAGACCTCAATCCCATTGAGAATCTTTGGGATGCCCTCGGCCGTGCTGAGTGTGCACGTTCCCCCCGCCACTCTCACAGAGTTGCAAACTGCTCTACAGGAGGAATGGCACTTATTTGACTCTGGAATGGTTGATCACCTCATGGAAAGCATGGTTACACACTGTAAACTTTGTGTAAGGATAAGGGCTGACCATTTACCCTATTAATGTCGGTTTTGTTTGTTTGTTTTGGATTTAAACATTGTTTTGTTAATGATTCCAAAATGATTTCATCTTATACTTTATGAAAATTCAATATTGTTTTCATTTTTCTATTTAATTCTTTGTGTTGTTTCATGCATAAACATATTTGCTACTGTCCTGCCGCATTTCATGTCAATCACAGCTGTATTTGTCAATTTTTTTGCAGTTTATTGTTCCGTGCTTGACTTTTGGCAGTGAGTGTATCTTTAGCATTGGAACAATGTGTTAAAGCTCTACTAACTAATTCTCTAAACCCAGCCAGCTTGTAACAGTATTTTTTGAAATGCATATTTAGAATGATATTCATTCCAAAATAGAACACTACTAGCACCGAAAAGAGTCAACTGTAGAATGTTCTATCGAAAGAAGGTCCTAGAAGTGGAATAAAAATGTTAGTAACATAATAGTTTTCAAACCATGTGCAAAGTGTAAAGGTTTGTAAGTTTTATTTATAATTAATGCTTTGTTGTTAGAAGATTACTTTAATCAAATAATAGTATTTAAATTATTGAAAGTCACAGCAGTGACTCAGCATCAAATGAGTGATAAGGATCCCAATTCGCTATATATATATATATATATACACATACATACATGAATCAGAGTTACTGATTTTCAGGAGTCAATTTCTCCACCTGAAAAACCTACAGAAAGTCTAAATATCTTGTTTGAAAGATATTTGTTTTCTTAGGTAGTGTGAAAAATTTCAGGTTTTCTATAAAGGGGTTACTGAAATACAAGGTGGTTATAATTAAAGTTGCTTTACTCAGACCTGTATAGAACCCATTCTCTTTGATGTATTTTGATGAAACTTGGTATATACATTATTTGGATCATGGATAAAAAAATAAAAGAAAAATAAAAATAATAATAATAAAATAATTAGTTAAAATTTCTACCACTAGAATGAAGAACAAGAAACACAAAATGGAAACATGCAAAAGGTTTTTATTCACAACATTTGTTCAATGTGCAATCCATTTGCATCAATCACATGTTCAAAGCAGCTTACAGCATGTCAACAGTAGCCCGATAGGTTTCTTGAGAAATTGCAGCAATATGGCGTGTTATGGTTGCTTTCAATTCAGGCAGAGTCCGTACGGTTGTGGGGATATCTGAAAGATCATGTCTATAGAGGAGTCATACGAACTCCGCCTGAATTGAAAGCAACCATAACATGCCATATTGCTGCAATTTCTCAAGAAACGTACCAGGCACTGTAAGGCACTTTGAACATGTGATTGATGCAAATGGATTGCAGATTAAACAAATGTCATGAATAAAAACTTTTGCATGTTTCCATTTTGTGTTTCTTGTTCTTCATGTTTCTTGTTTTTGTTCTTCATTTTTTCACATAGTGGTTGAAATTTTAACTAATTATTTTTTTTTTGCATTTGCCTTTTCCCCATGGTCCATATAATGTATATACCAAGTTTCATCAAAATACATCAACGAGAATAGGCTCTATACAGGTCAGAGTAGGGCAACTTTAAGTATAACCACCTGTATAAGCAATTAAAAGTGCAAAAATCACCAAGAAAGCTATATTTTCTTATTCTTTTTTTCAACCGGTTAGGGTGTGATTATTCCTTTATCATAAGACATTATTATTTAAAATCAAATTTATAAATTTACATTTATAATTAATCTTTCATCCCAATCGAGTTATATTAATCCTTAATTTAAGTACAGTATATTGTTAATAAACTAGTTTAAAGATTAAAATAAAATATAAAAATAATTACAGTTCAACAGAACATTTTAAACTGTTTCTTAGACTAATAATTTTCAAAGAAACAAACATTCTGTCAAAACAAAGAGATAAAATACTCATTCTAACAGTGTTTAAAATAGAACAAAAATAAGTGCATTTAGGCTAGTTGCCCATTTTCAAAAATAGATAATTTAAATGATTAGAATATGAAACACTGTTGTCACAGTAATCACAGTAAATTAAAAAAAAAATAGCTATTCAATTTTAGAATTTTTTAAAAATTTTATTTTATTCAATTTCCATGGCAACAGTGTTCTATATTCTAATCTTGTATGTCTCTATGGTTTCTAAGTCTGCTATCTCCGTTCCTAGTACTACAGTTTCAATTATAAAAATTATTTTTTAATTTATTTCAATACAGATTATAAATTACTATAAAAAGTTTTTTATAACAAATTTTATTTTTAACTAGCTTACCCGTCGTGCATTGCTGCGATCTCAGAAGAAAGGAAATTCAAGCAAACTCGTTATGATAAAATTCAATTTACATTTTATCATTTTTATTGAAACTTATTATTATTATTCATTTTCATCGGAAAAACATTTTAAAGTGTCGTTTCAATTCTATTTACCGTATTTATTAGAGTGCTTGTGGATACACGATATTTTTTGTAGCCCACCAGTGGCCGAGCGCTCTTCGTACCCTGAACACTGGGAGTTCGGTCGTGAGTTCGCGCCTCGCTCGGACAGGCTGGCCACGTGAGTTTTCCGGGTTTTCTCCACGTCTGTAACGCCTAAATAGGGGCCAGTTTCCCTTAAAAGACATCCCGGAAGGCATCCCGCTAGGCAGATCGCCCAAGTGTTGCGTTGCCATAAATTAACAAACAAACATATTTTTTTGTTTTTCCGTCTGGTGCGTAGACGAATAAATCAGAAGATTTTCCGACGCGTGAGCCGGCCACATACAGTTGTACTGTACATGCGAGAAGCACGGATTCTCCGAATTTAGCCCATACATTTGCAGCGATTGTCAGAAGTGCAATATTCCCCGTTTTTATATATATTTTTTAATCCTTTATAATTTTAATTATTTAATTGCTCCTTCCTCTCTTCCTTGGCACGTTGTGAAATTTCTGATAGTTGGATAATAAACCGTTTTATTGTAATTTGTCTTTTTAAATTATTTTGAGTCGATATTAAAATTTGGGAAAGGGGCATACCTAGATCGGTAAAATAGGCGAATTTCCTCCTACAACTTCGGTTCTTGTTCGGAGTACAGTTGAGGTTTTAACGAAGTTCGAGCGAATACATAATTAGCAAAAAAANTTTTGCAAGCAAACCCCACTTATATTCAGTATTTCAACAACCATAGTATTTGTTATATAACACCTATCACTGGGAATGATGAGAATTGCTGAGAATCAAACAAATTATTTTCAATTTGATCAATTTTCTGGAACATTTACAATTGTTCTATAATTGAACCAGCATGCAATAACAAATTTGAATTTAAAACGGTTCGAACATTTTAAAAATCGAAATAGATAAAAATATTTATAACAACGTCTGAAATGTTATCAATTTAATACACCTAAGTACTCAATGAAGACTAAACATAGTTGAAAGCAAAAAATCGCATCTAAAATATCAATAGTATAGTAGAAGCCGTTCTTTAGGTTAAGCCTTAATCCTCTCCCTCTCCCGCCCGCAGGGGAATTTTGAAAAATCCCTTCTTAGTGTGTGTTTTCATGATGTACCCTAACTGTGTACGAAATTTCACCTCTAGGTTCAACAGTTTGCTCTGGGTGATGATGAATCAATCAGTCAATCACTCAGTCAGTCATAACAAGTAATTTTATATATTTAGATTAGCATGTATCAAATACAAACAAAATGTTTACATTTAACTAATGAATAGTCTAAGAACAAAAATAATTATTTATCCACCATTTCTTTCAGTATTTGCTGCTCAACAAGACAACATGGTCTCATGGGATAGAATATCTGTAAGTAAACTGATATTCAAACCAGTGATAGTTAAGTACTCCAAATTAATTCATAATTATTTAACTTTATGTTATATGATTTTAAAAATAACTTTTTTAAAATTTTGAAATTAATGTGATGTTTGTATAATTATAATAATTTTGAATATACAGTATAACCAACATTCTAGAAATACAAAAGTATGTATATTTTAAATTTAAATAAACCTAGTGTTCTGTACATCATTTACAAAACATTCAATTAGTTATTCAGAAATACTATTCAAAATATTCATTTCTTAATCTATATATATAAAATTGCTTGTCCTGACTTAATCACTCACTGATTCATCATCACCCAGAGCAAACTGCTGAACCTAGAGGTGAAATTTCGTACACAGTTAGGGTACATCATGAAAACGCTCACTAAGAAGGAATTTTTCGAAATTCCCCTGCAGGGGAGAGGGAGAGGATTAAGGCTTTACTGGAAGAACGGCTTCTACTGTATTATTTTAGATGTAATTTTTTGTTTTCAACTATGTTTAGTCTTCATTGAGAACTTAGGTGTATTAAATTGATAACATTTCAGACATTGTTATAAATATTTTTATCTATTTCGATTTTTAAAATGTTCGAACCATTTTAAATTCAAATTTGTTATTGCATGTTGGTTCAGTTATAGAACGATTGTAAACGTTCCAGAAAATTGATAAAATTAAAAACAGTTTGTTTGATTCTCGGCAATTCTCATCATTCTCGGTGGTAGGTGTTATATAACAATTACTATGGTTGTTGAAATACTGAATATAAATGGGGTTTGCTTGCAAAATCCTCGAGGGCAAAGCCGCGGGTAACAGCTAGTATATATATTGTTAAATCTCTTGATATGGACTTTTAATATGAAATCCAGTTTTTAAATAACAACTAGAAGATTGTCGTTTAAAAACCTTTTAAATGAAAAGCACAGTGCTTATGGTTGACACCCTTGGGACCAAGATAAATGGTCACTATATAGAAAATATGTATGGTACATTATATCAAACAAACCAATGACACGTTATTTTGTACATTATATGAGTTTATTTCTATTACTGTTGACAGCTGTAGTTTTATATAGCAGTATATACATTAATTGCATCAAAAACTGTATAAATTGAGATATCCTTTCTTTAAAGTTTTCCCTATTATGTCATTTACATCATTTGCTTCTCCACACAGTATCTTCTCTGAAATGGCATGTCTTTGCTTAAATGATTTGAGTGAGCCATTTGATGCATTAAAGTTCTGAATATGAAGCTTCTCTTAAAATATGAATGCTACTTCCAGTATCATTGAGCCAGACACAATAACATTCATGCCATGCATTTGTTGAAAGGATTTCAGAACAGCAGCATTTATCTCAAAATTTGGCATCTTTCTTACTTTTCTGGAATGGTCTCCATTTTCATTGTCTTAATAACATTCAAAGTATGTTAACACATGCTTTACTTATCCTGAACTTTGCTGCTGCTTTTTGCTGACTACTGAGTTCAGGAAATTTGATAACCTCAACTTTTTCTTTCAGAGAAAGCTCTCTGTATGGTTTGATTTGAGCCACAATTGAAGATTGCAGAGCTGTAGAAGAACAGATTTTAGATGCTTTCAGTAATGAACAAAACATAAAACTACAGAATACATTTACATATGACAAATAAGAGAGAGACTCAGTACTGTAGAAAATAGTGTAATATTTCTAAAGTTTTCCCAATTCTGCCTGAACAAGGTTGCTAGACATCTCAGATTTTTATAGCCTAAACAATTATAAAATCCAACCAAAAATTTATAATCACTAGTGCCCAGAAAGTTAGATGTTGACCTATAAAAGTATATAAAAAGCAGATTTCAGAGGTAACAAAATTATTTCTCATATTGCAGATTTTAGAAAATTTATTTAGTGAAATATGGAATAAATTTAGTTTCTCATGGTAGCTGTTGTATTACAATATTGAAGCAACTTCTGGTAATGGAAATACAGTGAAACCTCGGTATACGACCTTAATCCGTTCTCGATGTTATACCGAATTGGATGTATAACAAACCAACCTTTCCCATAAGAAGTAATGTAAAAACGATTAATCCGTTCTCATGTAAAAAAAAATGGCTGGCTTTAAACACCTCACTTTCCTGGCTAGTTCCTGCTTGATTTTTCACGAGATCAGCATGTATCTTTTTAGCTTTCTCGCAAATAATTGCTTCCGATACACTGTCTCCAGCACACTGTTTTTCAGTTATCCAAAGCAAAAACAATTTCTCAACATGATCTAATGTCTTTGATCTCTGTTTAGAAATTGATTTAACTCCTTTCGCAACATTAGCAGATTTAATAATGTCTTTATTTTTCACAATTGTCGATATCGTCATTCTCAGAATATGGTATGCAACAATTAAAATCTGGAACACACATGCCACCTTCATATTTCTCAACAATCTCTTTTTTCAGTTCCATTGTAATTCTAGTCACTTTTTTAAAATTTTCTGTTGCTTTTCATTTGTCTTTTTGCAATTCATGATTAATAAAACTAATAAAATTTTACTTACGAATTAAAATCAGAAGAAATTTAATAAAGTTATAAACTGTTGCACCGCAAATGTCTAGTCTGGTCTAGTACACCGATAGTGCTACTTGTTCATTGACGGCGTGTATAATTGAATTATGTCATATACCGAACAAAAGTTGTATACCAAGCAAAATTTGTTTTGTCTAAACAGGACATATTCCGAATTGAACGTATTCTAAAGCAGACGTATATCGAGGTACCACTGTACTTTTGAAGTATTTACTACAATACGTGGGAGGCAGATGTTGACCTGCAAGTATAATTTCTTGCCTATATGAGGGTCACCAGTAACCTAAAAACCCAAATCAACCAGCTTTTTTCTGTAAAGTGGTCACTTTAATAGGCTACATTTTAGGAAAACCAGATGTAGCAGTCGTCAAATTACATAATAAACAGATGGTCACTACACAGAGAAAAAGTATCCTTAAAATCTATTGAATAAATTTCAAACCAAATAAAATTGGTAACTATAGGAAAATGGACATATTACAGAAGTCATCACATTGGCATATTCCACTATATAATTGATAACAAACTGAGTTTTTGTACATTTTCAGCAATCCCTTCAATGTAAATGAAATGCAAATGTTTTCAACCTCAAATTTTGAAAAATTCAAAGTTTTAAAACTCCGAATTTTTCACAAAATTGTTCAAAATTACAAAGGTTCAGCTAAAAAAATATAAAGAAGAAAATGTTCTATGGAAGCTTGATGCTGGTCCCTGAATGAGGCCGAGAACATTTGTTTCATTTACATTAAAGGGATTGCTGGAAATGTAAGAAAGGCCAGTTTATTATCAATTATACAAAATACAAACATGTAAATATCCATAAAAATATAAAAAACTTTTGAAGACAATTTAGAAAGTCATTAACAACAAAACAAGACATAAATAAATAGTGCATGAATAAGAGTTTTAACTTATTCTTTTTTATTAAGTTCAAATAACATAATAAATAATGAAAATAATGATGAAATAAAAGAATAAACTTACCTTAAACAGTTATCACTGCTCAATATTGTCAAATGACAATCTGATTCACTACCTGGATGCCAAACAACAGAGGATACATTCACTTTGCTATTGGACACAAAAAAAATTTCTGCAATATTCCACGATCTGCAAATAAATATATTTTATAATTATGAAAATGTACATAACTTGGTACCACAGTAGTAATATATCAAAAAATAAAACTATGTACCTGTACTTTTCATAATAATTTCTGATTTTCTAAGACAAGGATTATAATTTTACTTTTTGATTTATTACAGTAATTATAAATTTTTAAAAAATTATAGAATTCTTTGATATGATTTACTCCATTTTAAAAGCTGACAGATGAAGATATGTATCAGTAAAATTACATCAGTATGTATCAACAAATTATAACTCCTGAACAGAAGTATGGAATATTTTGTAATTGAAGAAAAACATTATTTTGATCCTGAAATAATCACTCACAAAAATATTACTGAACTTTTAATAATTGGCAAATATAAAAAGCATATTAGAGTATTTACACACCAAACTGTAAAGATATTTGCATAAATTACAAAATTATGGTATTTTAGACAAAATAAGAGCTGAACAAAAGTATGAAATCATGAAAAGTATTAAACAAAAGTATGAAATATTTTGATGGTTATTATAATAAAAATTATTAGATTTTAACAAGTAAAATGAATAATACTCTTGTAAATAAATTTTATGGCATCATTATAGTGAATTAAGTGAAGATAAAAAAACAGTTAATAATTTTGATGCATCAAGAAGGAAAATTACAAAGGATAATAGCAAACATTACAATGCTCTTGAGGAACAGTTTCAAAAAGCTTAAATTTCAAAGCTTAAAACATTTGAAACTAAAAAAAAATTAGCAAGAGATTGGAAGACCAAGATCTACAACCAAGAAAGATTACCGTAATTTAACTAAAAGTTTTATGGAAAATAGATTTTTATCATCAAGCAGCATTAATTTAAAATGGGGAGAGACAGATGTTAACATACCAGATATTGCAGAGGGAAGGACACCAGCAGAAAAAGGTTATCACTCAAGAAAAGTCAAAACAAAGCCCTACATGACAAAAAACAAAAAAATTCATTTGAAATGGGCCAAAATTCATAAGACTGAAGTGTTAGTGACTGGAATCAGTCATTAACACTCCAGTCTTTATGAGTTTTGTCAGCAACAAGTTATATTCACAGATGAATCAAAAATATGTATTGGATATGGTAATGATGATGGCACATCAGTATACAGAAGATCAGATGAAAAATTCCATCCTGACTTTAAATTCATAATAAAATTTCCTAATTATAATGATGTGGGATGTATAACCTGAAAAAGAGTTGGTAAAATGGCAATCCTTGATAGCACATTGAATGCTAATGATTACTTGGACTTATTAGAATGTTTGGTTGTTAAAACATCAGATGATCACTTTGGTCCAGGCCTGGCACACTAACCGCAAACCTGCGTAAAGTACCCGTTAGGTTAACGGACGTCTTACCGGCACACAGTTCTGTGTCATTTAACACCCATTGCAATAATTATTACTTTACATGGTTATTGTTTACTTATGTTATTGGAAACTATATTCCAAGATGCACAATAAAATACATGCAATTACAGGAAATCCTCATTAATTCGAACTTAGATAGTTTATAACTGTACTATTTGTTCTGGGTGGGGATATAAGATTTACATTTTAAGGAATTGGTTATAATGCTACCACTCAAAACTGGTTATACTTGAATTAAAAACTCTAAAAACCTATAATTCAGCAATTTTTATAATGATGATGCCCATTTAACATAGATGAAAACATTTGCATGTATTATAAAAGTTGCTGAATTATAAGTTTTTAAAGTTTTTGAAATTTTGTTAGTTTGAAATATGGCTCCTTCAAAATTTGAAGTGAAAATTCTGTTTGAACTGTGATATGCATATGTTAACTCTTTCATTCAAATCAAAGTGTCTCCATATTATGAAAAAACAATAAACCAAGAACAACTCTAATCTGGACAATATGGCTTTGCTTTTACAGAAGTGATTTTCAATCAGTGTGCCACAAGAGCATCTTAAGTGTGCTACGAAAATTTTTGAATGTAATTAAATAAATTGTTTTCGAAAAAACTCCACAGAACAATAAGTATACATTTCAAAATTAAAACCTCTTTAAACTGATTATACGAGTTTTACATTGTTATAATAAATACATATACATAATGTAGTAAAAATATATATTCATAAACAAAATTATATTCTAAAAACATATCAAGCGCAGATATCTCATTAAATGTTCAATTACAATAAACTGAAAAAAATAAGATTTTTTAAAAAAAATTTTAATTATTATCTATTTATTAGAAATTATAATAAAATGCTTGGTGTTAATAAATAATTTATGAAAAATAAAATCTTTCATTTTACTCGTTTTTTTAATCATTATAATTTAAGTATGCCACAAAAATTTTATTTTAAATTCATGAGATAAAAAAAGGTTGAAAAACACGGTTTTACAGTAGCACATTTTCAGGTGTCACATTACCCATGGAGACTACCTTTTTTCTCTTATCTCATAAAATATGGATGGGTTTTGGAATTGTAAGATTGGGCTGCAATTAGCAGATTGAGATATTTGTAGGGCTCTAGGCTACTACTTTTGGGTGACTTTCTTCTTTTTGGGCCAATTTAAAAATAATTTGGGCTATATTTCAAAAAATTCTGTTTTTAACAATCTTTGTGGATTGTTAAAAACAGAATTTTATAACAGTGTTGTGTCTGTAACAATCAAACACAACACTGTTATAAAAAGGTTTTGTGGATTGTTATTACTCAACGCAATGTTAAGATTAGAAGTCGTTTTGTGAATTCTGCTTTTCTTTTTATAAAACCTATCTGTAACCTGTGAGGTTCTCATTGGACAAGTACTGTTTATCTGCAGTTTATTTATACAAGTATACCTCACCTTACGCTGGTAATTGGTTCCAAGAGAGGCGACTTAAGTCGAAAAACGATGTAAGTCGAATTTACTTGGCACTAGACTAAACCATTCCCAGTTCTGTATTTTATTTATTAATGCATTTTTAATAATATATGGTTAATAAGAATCCATTTTAAGCTTACAAACAAATAAATTTTAGTTTTTAATATAGTACAGAGAAAAAAGTAATCTAAATTTACAAATACATGTACGTACAGTACATACTTGTAAATGTACATGTTTAAAATTTGGTGGTGTTTACAGTACATCGCAAACTCTATTTGTGAATGTGGTTTCTCTAAGACATTATAAAATAAGATGCTTTTTTAAGGTTAAATAACAAATATAGCTATTAAAATTATTTTGCAATAGTAGAAAAGATTTATTGAGTGGTGCTGACAACGACACCAAATGGTAGATATCGGAACTACCATGGATAACACCAATAATGAGCACTTAAAGACCGCTAAATAAGACAACAACACAGAAACACAGATATTTTCATGTTTTGTTCTCTAGGATTTATGATGATTATATTAACATTTACTGTAAATGTACATATTTTAATATGATTTTATGTGCTTTTAACACTTTTCTAATGATATTATGATGTCATTATGATCAATATTATGATCAATATTTGTGGCAAACGAACATAAAGTTGAATAAAATGACTTAAACTTGATTTTTATTTTTCCATATACCTTTTTGACAAACGATGTAACTCGAGGTATACCTGCATTATTATTACGGTAATTATTATGAGAATAGCTTTCTGTATACCTATTCAAATTCCAATTGCTTAATAAATTACATTAGTTACATGGCATTTGGCATACTGTGCAAAAATGTGTAAATTTCAGATAATTCAAAACTCAATAATTCAAAGTTGCGATTATTTTGTCCATTGAATTTCAAACTAATGAGAATTTCTTGTACTGGCTGTTAATGTTAAGAAACTTCAACTGACAAAATAAGTACTTTTGGCAATATATAACTCATCCTCAGACAAAATTTGAAATTAAACAAATATTTATGAACTTCATAAAAGACTCAAAGAAAGAAAACATTTTTCATTTATGATATTTAAAACCTACAACAAGATATAAAATTTTTAAGTAATTGATAAAAAAACATTATTATTATATTAATACTAATGACTTTTACTTCATTATTTATCGAAAACTACTATATCTAAGGATATTTAATCAATTTAAAGAAAGACAACCCAATGGTCTGGAAGTACAGATGTAAGCCGATTACAAAATTTGCAAGACAAAACATATAATGTTTTTCAAACATATGCCTCTCAAAATCAACACATTATGATTATTGCACTGATGGAGTAATCTATTTCCTAATCACAAATGCTTCTAATCATAATCTAATACTTTTTTAAACTAGGTCTTTTGATAGACCTTCTGTGCATTGTATTGTCTTGGTATTTAGATAATCTACAGGCTAGATATAACAGATATATCTATTATATCTAGCTGTATGCAGCTCTGATTATATCTATAATAGGCTTAAATAGATATTGCCCTATTTAAGAACGATTAGAGTTTACTGAATCATACCTAATGGACATTTTATAAAAACCTGACTTCTCCAGCAAGAAATAACAGTCTGTATAACTATGTACCATTCTATGCAGAGAAGTTTTTAATTAATATATAAATGGCTTGCTATATGGTATATTACAAATGTAAATCCGTCTCTGTAATCCAAAAATTTACTAACCATAATTTGATACGTCTACCAAAGTGTGTTTTTTTGTATTACAGAGACGGATTTACATTTGTAAGTTTTTACTTGATAACAAAAAATATCCATACTTTCAGCACTTTAATTTTTCCAGCACTAGTTTAATCAAAATGCTAGTTTTCAATACCAATCAGAGATCTGCCTCAGGTTAAAAATGTATTAAAATACAAATTAAAGAAAAGAATTGAGTTCTAATGATAGAATTATAACATTATTACCTGAGGATGGTCTTTATAAAGGTTGAAAAATTTGTTTTTTAAAAAAATGTTTTTGTTCTTCTAACTGGATTATGGTTTTGAAGTGTTCTTATATTGTAGAACTAAAATCAATATTTTTAAATTTACAAAATTTGAAAAACAAACAATTTACATATTTTAAAAGTTCTATGAACAAAGTACTTTATGTATTTTTAAACTGAAAACATTAAAATAAATAAAAAAATAAAATAAATTAAAATAAAATAATCACACATGTTTTTGATAAATAATGAAGTAAAAGCCATTAGTACAGTAGAGTCTCGAAAACTCGGCCTAATGTGGACCGAAGGGTGGCTGAGTTTGTGAAAATGGGGTTAAAAAAAAAAAATAAGTATGAGTGTTTCCTCAGAAAATACTGTACTGTACTTGAATGTATTGTTTACTTGAGAATACAATAGAGAATAAACTGCCCAAATACCCTTAAACAAAGGAAAAGTACTGTACGTACTTTATGAAGGCTTTTACTACATGAAAATGAAAATTAATGAATACACAGTATACAGTAATTTACCTGATAAGACAGACCTCAGAAAAATACTTTATGAGGCATAAAGCTGTCTATAATAAAAATTAATTAACTAAGGATTTTTTTGCCCTGCCTGGGTGTGGCCAAGTTATCTGGACTGCCGGGTTATCGAGACTCTACTGTATTAATATACAATAATTTTTTTTTTTTTTTTTTAAATCAATTATTCAAAAATTTTATATCTTGTTGTAGGTTTTAAATATCGTAAATAAAAAAATATGTTCCTTCTTTGAGTCTTCTATAAAGTTCATACATATTTGTTCTAGTTTCAAATTTTGTCTGAGGATAAGGAGTCATATATTCTCAAAAGTACTGTATTTGCAATGTTTTGTGAGATTGGTTATTATTTTTAAAATTTATTTTAATGTTTTCACTTTAAAAATATGTAAATTGTTTGTTTATAGAACTTTCAAAATATGTAAATCATTTGTTTTTGAATTTTGTAAATTTAGAAATAGCAGTTATAGTTCTACCTTTAGAATGCAGTTCTTTTCTTTAATTTGTATTTAATATGTTTTTAACTTGAGGCAGACCTCTGAACAGGGTCAGAAATGTTTGTTTTGATTAAACTAGTATTGGAAAGTATGTAAGGTGCAGTGTAATTAGTAATTTGTTTCTAGTTTTTCTACAAGTGCATCCTATCCATACTTCCAAAATAGATGGGCTAAATGCAATGATGCAGGTCCTGAATATAAGATAGAAACATGTCTCATTTTCCTTAATGGATAAACTGGAAATTGGGAATAATGATAATACCCTTAAATTGAGATGTTTAAATTTTGTTACAGTATAACCTGATTTCCTAATTGTGAAAATAATATGTCCTAATTCTTTATCTTCTAGGTCTTAAATATTGTAAATTAAAAATATGTTCTATTTTGAATCTTCTATGAAGTTCATAAATACTTCTAATTTTGAATTTTGCCTGAGTATGACAAACATATATTGTTGAATATACTTGCAAAGTTTTGTAAAATTAATTACTATTCTGTCAATTAAAGTTATTTAACACTGACAGACAGTAGTCATGTTTATTTTATTTTATTATTGAAAACTTTGCAAAAATGTAATAAGGGTATACTATAAAACAAATGATAGTGCAATTAAAGTAGAGCATCAAGAGAATAAAAATACATTATAAATTTGCGAATAAAAAATACATAGTAATAAAAATAGATAAATAAATAAAACTCACTCCAAAATTGTATAGCTTCTTGATAAAAAGCACCGAGTTCAGCGTTAATACGATTTTTCTTATATCGCAAGTACTTTCAACGAGTATTATATTGTTGTCCTCAGGAGAAAAAAGAACAAATTTGAAAATTAGAACGTGCAGAGTGTTCCAAGTAGAAAACGGAAAAATTTTTCTTGTCAATTTCTAAATTATAGCGTTCGGTAATTCCGTTGGTCACGTGCAACAAGCTTTTGCTGTCGTTCGAAATATCTTAAATCCACACGACTAGCAGCGCATGCGTTGAGGAGCGATCGTACTAATTGTGCGACTCTTGGCGCTTTTTGCTATTTAAACGCTGGTATAAAGTAACCCATATTTCGGGCAAGTCGAGTGTGGGGACGTTGCATGCGTCTGTGGTCATTGTAAGGAGCGCTTCCCAAATAAATGTAATTCTTCTGTTGTTACAGCTCCTGAGCAACGCTGTTTTTGACCATAACGGGTTATAGCCCTGCTGTAGAACTTTTCTGGCGAGCTCTGTGGTCTGTCTTCCTTTGTTTATATCATCTTGATGTTCCGCGATACGGCAAGCGAGCATTCTTGTCGTTGCCCCTATATACTTCTCAATTGTCCCCGTTATTGGATTTTCCAGTTGCACTGCGTATATTCCCGATTTTTCTAAAACGTCGACTTTATCCCGATCATTGCATATACTCCTGCGTAGGTTGGGTAGGGTAGTTAAAGGAAGAGTAAAGCTGTATCGCCGGAAAATACGGCTAATAAGTATGGACGGTGCTCCTAGGTACGGCAGTGCTGATTGTACTCTAGACATTTCTTTTTTGCTATGTAGTGTGGTAAACGGGAAAAGGGAATCTTTTACCCTACGTAGTACATGCGTAAATTTGGCACTTGTGAATCCAGCGTGATGTACTGCCGTTCTTACGATTTCCAGTTCGACTTTTATTAGAGCTTGCGATGAGGGAAGTAGCATCGCTCTTCTGATGAGAGCCGCTATGGCGGAATTGACATACCGCGATGGTTGAAATGCATCAGCTGGAATGATATAGGGGACTATGTTAGACTTATGATGCACCGTAAACTGCGGCCCTTCTATTGATTTCTGTATCCGCATATCCAAAAATGTTATAGATCGATCTTGCTCCTTTTCCCATGTGAAATTGATGGTGGAATGCACGCTTGAAAGTTGCTGCATAAATTGGATAAACTCCTCTTCTGAATTTTCCCATATTAGTAGAATGTCATCTACATAGTGCAAGTATAGTGATGGGTAGCACATAGCAAGTGGAACTTTGAAAACTTTTTTGTTCCACGTCCCTCATAATGAGCTCGGCTAATACTGCTGAGAGAGGAGAGCCCATGGGAACTCCTTGCTTCTGTAAATAGATTTTCTGGTTGAAGCGGAAATAGTTGTTTTCAGTGATGAAGATCAACGCTTCACGAATAGCAATTGCAAAAAGACCAACGGAATTACCGAACGCTATAATTTAGAAATTGACAAGAAAAATTTTTCCGTTTTCTACTTGGAACACTCTGCACGTTCTAATTTTCAAATTTGTTCTTTTTTCGCCTGAGGACGACAATATAATACTCGTTGAAAGTACTTGCGATATAAGAAAAATTGTATTAACGCTGAACTTGGTGCTTTTTATCAAGAAGACATAGTAATAAATATATGAGTAAATTACTAGAAACATTCACAAAAACTGAAAATGAGATAAGTACCTAGTGCTTTAATACTTCTTCCAGCAATTATTTTCTTAATAAAAAAATAAAAACAAAACATTTTTGGCCTCTTCATTAGCCTTCTTCGGGTATATGAGCAGAAAAAGAATTTGATTAAGCTTCCAAAAGTTTTATAAAATTTAAATGTTGCTGAAATTCACATAAAAATTGCAGCATTGTCTATTCTGGAGCCTTAAAAAATAATTTCTAAAAGCTCAGTTTCACTCCATTCTATACATTTGGAAGTTTAAAATCAACAGATATCCAACACGATTCAAATATAAATCCAAAGTATTCAAAAATATTTAAAATAACTTCAGAACATTTTGTATAAAATTCAAAACTGGATTAAATGAAAAACAATATACAAAATTAATATATTACATTACATCCACTTCCTTAGGGACCATCCATAAATTACATAAGGTATTTTGGGGTAGGCGGGGTCAAGGATTTCTTACTCAAGGGTAGAGGGTAATATATGTCATCTTACGTAATATTCTTATTTTTATTTTTTGATCATGTTGAATGGTGGAGTTTTGAATTTGGCTTCAATTTGGCAGTTTCTATTAAGAATGCTTGTTGTACTAATGTCAACTCGTGTGACATGATAGAATAATAACGCTAGCAGACTCACTTTTTATCATGGGATAAAGGCTGTATGGTGGTTTCTCTCATACTCCTTTTTTTTATTAGAATAAGTGCACCACTCCTATGGGTGTATAACATTAATAATACATAAACCAAAATACATGATACATAGTTACCATAATATTAGTATTTGGCTTTTAGTGAAAACTAAAATGTAAAACTAGAAATTATAGTCTTGTCTTCCATATATTTTGAACATAATTGTAAAAAGCATCAAACAATGGCTTCTGAACATAATTGTAAAAAGCATCAAACAGCAGCTTCTGAACAAGCATGTTGAATGGACATGGCCACCTGAAACCAACCATAAAGATTTCTTATTTCAGAATAAGTCTATCTTGATTGTAAATTGGACAATGATATATCATATGGTCGACATTGTCTAGGTTTTCTGTAGAGCAAAAGTAAGAGGCAGTTTCTGCCTGGTTATACATCACCAGGAAGCTTCTAAAATTACCATGCTCAGTAAGTAACTGAGCAGTAGCAAACTTTAAATCTGTAAGTGGTAATGAGAACCAATGGTTATTCTACCAGTTTTACTGCTTAATCATTAACAAGGTTGAGGCCGAAGTTTTAAACGCAAAAATGTGTACGTTGGATGTTCAATGCCGCTTTCCTGTAAGCCTAGAAGTTTGACAATGGCGTTTGGATAGTCAGTGGAATCTTGGGCTATACCAACGAGTGCGGCCCATAAGCATTTTACTAGTCAGTGTAATCATGCTAGACATTCCAAACACCTTTGTCAAACTTCTAGGCTTACAGGAAAGTGATGCTGAACGTCCGATGTACACATTTTCGCATTTAAAACTTTGGCCTCAACCTGTCTATTGTTGATTCCACTTTGCATAGCATTGTCATTAATATAATTTTTAAGGCTACTACGTGAGAGAGGGATGTGAATGTAGTCCGAGTCAGTGTCCTTTGCAGCTGACTTAGTCTCAAAGTCGGCTTTTTCATTTCCTAGTATGCCTGTATGGCCAGGAACAAATATAAAAGTTATCTTATTTACAAGATTTTTAATATGGTGCTGGATATACGTGATTTTATTGCTATTGCAATTGCGATTTAATAGAGCTTTTAGGACAGACTGAGAATCACTGTAAATGTTGATAGACAGAGCTTTGTTTGGTAGTTAAGTGGCCCACAAACAGCCTGTTAGACAGTGTCTTCTTCAGCTTGATATGTGGGAGTATCTGTACCTTCTAACATATTTTGAGCAAAACATGTCAGTTTGGAGGAAGATACAGATACTTGAACCGACATGAAGGGACTTTTGGACCCATCTGTGTAGATATTAATGTCTGCATGGTTATCCATGGAGGAAGCAGATGATACCAAATGTTCCCTGGGGATAACATTGTTTACAGGGTGATGATCAGAGATAGTAGGGTAATTGCAATGTGAAATTAGAATTTGAGCTGTCATATGAACAGTCATAGAGAGGAGTAGAGACCATTGTTGAGCCTTGATGCTTGTAGTTCTGATGTAGTAGTTTAGAATCTTTTCTACAATACATAGTGACAAAGGAAGGAGCTCTGCTAGTATCAGAGAGGCATTAGTAGAAACAGTTCTGCAGAACCTTGAAATTCTGAGGGCAAACTGTTTTTGAAGAGAGAGTAAGTTACTTGCTACTGAATTTTTACTAGTTACATGACCCCAGTTGGAGGCCGCATAAAGTAGCATTGGTTGTATTGCCCCGTTGTATAGAGTTTTACAAGTTTTATGATTTAATCCCCAGGTGCACCTAGCACATTTTAGCAGCATGTAGTTTATTTTCTTGGCCTTAGGCAAGATGTAATCAATATGGCTTCTCTCTATTCTCTCGTTTTATTTTGTATGATGTTTCTGTTTACATGTACACTAGCTACTCAAGCTGGCAAAGTTTTTTGCGTCCTTTTGTGAAAATTAAAATTTATATAAAAATTAATATTATGATGTTGATTAATGATAATAATAATAAAAAAAAGATTTTTAATAATTAAAAAATAAAGTTCTTAAAATAAATTGCTAATTTGAATTCATTAAATTTTTATATTTAAATTTGTTCACATAAACTCTTTTATAAATAATAGTACATATTAATTAACTAATTAATAATTATATATTTTGGACCTAAGGTTTTTAGGGTTTCATAAAAAAATTTTTTTGTTAAAATCTTTCTATAAAAACATGCTTAAATATTACGTAAGATAGGGAAGGGGAGGGGATCAAAGAAAATATTACGGTTTCTTACACAGGGATGGGTGGGGGTCTAGAATGGCTGAAATCATCCTTACGTAATTTATGGACGGCCCCTTATCTCTATGTTTGACATACATTTAGTAAGGCCAGCCAGGTCTGCAAAAAACTTAATTTGTGTTTACTGTTAATGCAGCTTCTATTTGCTCTTGCTTATTTTTAGTTTAGATTTGTCAAAAATTATTTTTAAAAGCTAAGCTTCACTTCAGTTTGATATTACACCAGTTTCACAGGTATATTGGGCCAAAGCTGTTGTTTACTTCTTTTTCAATATGATAGTGTCTGCTCATTAATTCTAGATGTCAGGATCTAAATGTATCTCCAATGTAGGCCAGATGAGTATTAAATCTATTGTCAGTTATTGATATTTTATATATTCTAGGGGCTTTTAACTTGCTTATTGTATTCAGTGTAAGTTTAGAAACTTTAGGGCTCTGAGTGTAGGCTGTTGGGATACAATTTGAAAATTGCAGACCTATAAATTTCCACTGGTGTCCATTTGTCTGTCTGTAATCCTTAATCTTGAAAATGGAGTTAGATAGATAAAAGTCATGACAAGATATCAAAAGTTTAGGGACAGGAGGCTAAATTTAACTAAATATGAACTTCTGGCCTAGACCAGAAGTCCCGTGATTTCAATTCAAAAATTTTCCCACAACAGAATTAGATAAATGACTGGAATGACTCTTTTTTTAATAGAAAAAGTATAATTTACAGGGACAAGACACTATTATAATCTAGTATATATGTTACAGTCAAAACCCGTTTTTAGTTAGAACGCGTTTTAACTAGTTGAAACTAGTTTATACTGAATGTCTTTGTTAAAACCCGTTTTGTCTATTTGAAACTAGTTTATACTGAATGTCTTTGTTAAAACCGGTTTTGTCTAGTTGAAACTAGTTTATACTGAATGTCTTTGTTAAAACCCGTTTTATCTA
>NW_019385868.1:0-28838 GCF_000671375.1 Centruroides sculpturatus | reverse complement strand
GGGTTTTAACAAAGACATTCAGTATAAACTAGTTTCAACTAGACAAAATGGGTTTTAACAAAGACATTCAGTATAAACTAGTTTCAACTAGACAAAATGGGTTTTAACAAAGACATTCAGTATAAACTAGTTTCAACTAGTTAAAACGCGTTCTAACTAAAAACGGGTTTTGACTGTAACATATATATTATAAATTAAAAATATGATTAAAAATTGCAGCCTGACATTGTGATGATGTCACAATAAATAATTGCTCATTTTACAGTTTATATCTTTGACAACTTTAGAGTAGATGTTGTGCATCTTCAGCTCAAATTCTAATACAATATTAGCCTGCCCAGTGTCATTATTACAATCTACCAGTTGCCATTTTTCCTCTATGACATGTGATATATTCAAAATCAAAGCAGGGCTATATCCATGTTTTTAGCTATCATCTTAATATACTCCAATTCATGCTGCCTGTCATCCAAGTGGGAGCAGTGTGTTGAAAGTTGCCATTTTGTACCACAAATTGTGTGAAATTGACAGTATTAGCATTGGTAGGTATGCTGGTTTACAGAATATGCTTTTATGTATGCTCATGCCAGCCTGCTCAATCTCCATATCAAGGAAATGGATGTTATTGCTGCTAGATTGATCTAGTAACAGTAATTCTACATGAATTTAACATTCATGTAGAAATTCATGTAGAATGCTCTCTATATCCAGTTTAGTATTCCAAATAATAAAATTGTCTCAACAAACCTGGTATATAATTTCATATGCCTACTGAATTTCCTCAGGGTCTGTTGTTTAATGCCTCTAATGACCAGTTCATAAAGGTCCTTCAATATGGGGCTTCCCATTGTGTGTTCCAATAGGAAACCGATTTTTGCTAATATGTATGATTGTTAAAGGTAAAAAACGAGGAATAAAAGTACATGGGCAAGATCCAAGATTTGATGATGATGTTTATTTGGATTAAGCACAGCTGTGAACAGTATGTCCCTAAGTGCAAAAAAGCAGGGTTCAAGTTTTATAGAAGGAAACATGGTAATAAAGTTCATAATGGTAAAGTGCTAATTGCCGATTATTGAGATAATTTGTAGTCTAGAGATAAGCTTTCCACTGCTTGAAACTGTATATTGATATCTTTTAGGTGCTCCTGGAGAACCCGTTATATTCTATGTTCCACATAGATTGTAAGTGAACTGGCTTTGTCTAATATTGGTCTTATCTGCTGGTAACATTTTTACATAGTTGAACACTGTTGGTAGATTGAGAGATGCCATGTTAGTATACAAGAGGTTCAAAATCTTAGAAGCTGGTGCTTTCTGAATTAGCTAACACTCTATTTCTATCTTCTAGGACTGTTGTCTCTTTCTATTTGATTTTTACTGCTTGCTTTTCATTGCTTCTTCTACAAGGCTAATGATCATTCTATCTAATAATTTTCAATGTGCTTGTTCAATATAATTCTCAGGGTTTGGCTTGTCTCACTTATATAGTTTTTCTGTTAACTCATTTCCTCTTCTAAGGGTAAAAAATAATGAAAAGAGAAAATATAGTATGGAAAAATTTGTATATAAAATAAAAGTAGGAACAATATATAAAAAAGATCCAACAGTTTGGCACTAGCATAGAAAAGATTCATAGAAAAAAGAAAAAAGTACAGGAAATATTAAAAAATTAGATTAGAAGTGATAGAAAGTTTAATAAAATCTAATAAAAGCAAAGTTTTCAAAAATTATCAAATAAATAGAAATAAGATAAAAGTATATGATAAATCATCTGCTGGTAAACTAAAATATTCTTTTCTCTGAAAATAAAACTTAAAAAAGCTAGAAAATACTAGAAATGAAGTTATAAGATATTAATTGTGATATAAAGTTTGCCAATAAAACAGAATAAAAGCAAATTTGAAAAGTTGGAGATTAGTCTTAATTTTATATATACATTCAAAATAATCAACCTTGGAGCTAAACTCAGAAAATCATTTATTTATTTTTAAATGTTTCTGAAAATTGATTTTATCCTCAAAATTAAAAAAAAAATTAATTAAAGTAAAATTACAATCCAGGAAATAGCTCATAAAATGTAATTTAAAACTCATTTTGATCAATTATTATTAAAACTAACAAAAACTTACATTTGCTAAAAGTACTTAAATCAAAGTTAAATTTTTTAATACAGTATATTAATTTCAACTGAAAATAGTTAATAATTTTGGGTTTTTATTCTTTTATAACTCCATTTGATTCAAAGAATTTTTTTAAACAAAACTTTTAACTATACTGTTAAGTATATACTCAAAATATCAATGAAGAATGACAAAACATATAAAAGAGCTAGTATATTCAGAAGTTTTGGTATCACAGAAAAAGGGAAAAATCAAATTAAAATGGTAAAAATATTGGTTTCAAAAAACATAAAGTTATTCATATGTGTAAGGATAGAAAAGTTTCCAAGATGTTAAAAGAAGTCTCTTCCGAAAAGAAATAGTATTGATCTTCTAAGAATGATATTTATTAAAATGTAATTTATATCAGAATAATATTACAGATGAAAATTAACAAAAGGGATATTATGAGAATGTTGAATTTGAATAAACACACAAAATAGTAAAAAAGCCATGTTTTTAAAACTCATTTATCAACGAAATCAATAAATAATTGTTGTTTTTAAACACAGCAGATCATCATGCACATGTGGTTAAAAAAGCCATTAACACTAAATCTCCATAAAAACTGGAGAAGTGATATAACAATGACAACATTGTCACCAGTGTGAAGGCGCTCATAGACTATGTTGTGGTATGTTAAGTTGAGACCAGGTTTATTTTCCATAATAGAAATAATTGGTTGTTTTCTCTTAAAACATCACAAGGACTATTTCTTAGTCCCAAATAGCATGATTTTGCCCTGCAATTTTATAGGAATTCAACTACTGTGTTATACAAAAATTATTACTACAAAAATGAACAACATAGAACTAAATATAAATTCTAAATTTCATTTTAAATTTATATTCAATTCTGCATTATTTATTTAATTTTCTATTGTTAAACTAATAATGTCTATAAACAAATTGAAAACATTCATTTATATTAAATATTTTTACTAGATTAAATGATAATTTATTTGAAAAAGATAATTGGAAAAGGTTTTGATGATAGACATATAGAGCAAAATTTTCTACATCTAACACTTGTAAGTAATAGGTGTTGAAAAGTAAAAATAAAAGCATAAAGTATTTACTTTTTAAAGAAAAATTTTCAGTTTTTTGTTATTTGCATATTTGTATATATGGTTAATAAGAATCTATTTTAAGCTTACAAACAAATTTTTTTTATCAATCAATCAATCAATCAAAGTTTTATTTGCATATAAGGCTATAGCCTGTTACAGGAGGTATTAGCTTTACAATTTCTTTTCTCTTCATTTCTATTATTTAATAATCATATTTTTAAAACTTTTTCTAACATTATTATAGTACAGTAGAGCGTCGTTTATCCGAATCAATTGTGGACTGAGGTGGTTCGGATAACTTATTTTTCGGATAATGAATCATGTACGAAAAAATATATTAATTTATCCCATGTTGAAATTTCTCTCTGTTGCGTGTTGCTTCGCGTTGAATTTTCATCGATGTTGAGCCTAACGAAGACTATTGTATCGTTAAAAATTATTTTTTTATTTTGTACAAACAAAATAAATTTATTGAAAAATATAAAAACAATAAAAAATTATACTTCAGATGTTAATTTAGTATCAAAAACGTAAAATATTTGAGTAGCCCGAGAAATAGCCGAAGATTGCAGCGCCACATCACTAGCGAAAATTTAAATTTGCCGACTGGAATGCTTTCGGATAACGGATGTTTCGGATAACCAGCTTTCGGATAAACGACGCTCTACTGTATTTATATATTTTGCTAATATTGGCTTTATCCAACTTTATATACATTTCTTTTTCTTCATTACAATTATTATTTTGTTCTTTATTAGTTTTTAGTTCATGTTCTTTATTCTCCACACTTACATGTAATAAATGTACTTTCAATAGTTTTTTCTTACATATTGGACAGTTGAATTTTTCATATTCTACGTACTTATCGTTAATCATCAATCCTTTTTGGTTAAGTCTAAACTGTATAAAAAATTTTTTAACATTAAATGCAATATTAGTTTGTTATTCTGATATCTTAAACTTCCCATCAATTAATAATTATATGAAATTATTTTTTTCTTTTTTGAATAACTTTTGTATCTTGTATTATTGAGTGTTCCGTTACTCTATATATTAGTTGACTGATTCGTTGATCATTATTTTGGAGATATTCAAACACTAATTCTATCGAGAATCCGTATATATTAAAGATTTTCGATATTTGCGTTATCCAATAGCGCTTAATATCTTTAATTCTTGATTTTTTATATAATGAATTTACAAGTTTTGTCATCAAATCTTTTGCATTAATCATTTTTTGTAGAAATTTTATATAACGTTTAATCAGTATTGTATTAAGTTTATACCTCATTAATTCTAGACGCAACGCACTACCAGGAATGTTAAATTCAAGTTGTAATATTCTTCTAATAAAAATATTTTGAATTTTTTCCATATCATTAAAATTGTTTAGACTCCAGATTGGAGCAGCATAGCACAGAGAGTTTATCACTATTGAGTTAAATAATTGAAAATGAGTTTTAACATTTCTTACTTTTAGTTTACAAAATAATCCCATCAAATTATTTATTAGATTTCTGGCCTTGGCTGCTGTATTCTTATACTGTTTGTTGAAAGATAAATTTGACGTGAATATTATCCCTAGAAATTTACTTTCGTTAACAATTCTTATTTTTTCTTTCTTGATATAAAAGGACATATTTCTTTTTGGAGGATTCGTACCATTTCTAAAAATCATAATTTCTGATTTACTTGGATTTATTTTAATTTTCAGTTTATCTAAATATTGCACTATTTGTTGTATTTTCCTACGTAAAGCTATTGCAGTATGCGCCAGTATAACTATGTCGTCTGCATATGACAATGAGTGTATACTCATATTATCAATATATATTCCATCCTCTTCTCTTAAAAAACAGTTATTTAAGTCAAATAGGTAAAAATTAAACAAATAAGGTGATAAGGGATCACCTTGTAATAAACCTCTATTTGTATGAAAAGATCTCCAGTATATATTATTTTGTTTAATAATTACATCATATTTTCCATATAATTGATCAATCATTTTTATAAAGTAGCTACTTGCATTATATTTAATCAATTCTTTTGTAGCAACTTAATGCTAATTGTGTTGAAAGCTTTTTTTAAGACCAAAAACATCACAAATACCTCTGTCTCTTCTTCAGTAATTGTAACTGAATTGTTACTAACAAAATGAAAAGAGCCGTTTGTGTTCCACCATTTTCTATAAAGGCATATTGAGTAGGATTCTTATATTTATTTATCTCTATCCAATTTTTAAATTTCTCCGCAAGTGTAGCTGTAAATATTTTCCTAAAATTTGACAGTAGCGCAATTGGCCTATTGTTTTCTGGTTCATTTCTACTACCATGTTTAAAAATCATAGTAAATATTACTTCATTCCAATTTGTAGGTATTATACTGGAGAAATATCTTTTATTAAAAAATCTGGTCAAATATTGAATTAGTTTGTAAGGCAATAATTTAATAAATGAATATGGAATTCCATCAGAGCCAGGAGCTGATTTATTTTTAGACACAATAATCTGTTTCTGGACTTCATTTATACTTATTATTTCTTCTTGACTAATTTGGTGAGATGTTATCACATCCATATTAATGTTTCTTTGATTGTATAAATACTCATCAAAAAACTTTCTAAAATATTCTACCCACTTATTATAAGAACATTTGGACTTTTTCATTCAAAAACTATTTAATATCTTCCAAAATATTCTTGTATCTTTAGATTCTATTAATTTCCTATTTATGTCGCCAAATATAATTTCTTTTTGGCCTTAATTAGGTTCAAATAAATTCTCTTAGTTTTAACATAGTCCATCAGTGCTTCTGTTGTATTGCTCTTTCTGAAAGCTTTTAAGTTTTTCTGTTTTTTAATTTTATAATAATAACATGAGTTATCAAACCACTCATTTTTATATTTATGCTTATTGGCGGGGTTACATCTCTTAAATTTGCATTCTTCTAGTTTTGATATCATTCTCTGATAACTAACTATTGGTTCTTCCTTGTTTTCTAACGATATCAAATTCGCTGTTGTAGCCTCCGCCTCCCTTAACCATTTCTGTTTGTTGTAGTTTGAGGTAAATTTACTATTAAATATTACTGCCTGATCATCTCCATTATTCTTCCTTTTCGTTTCTCCATCCATTATTAACTTAAGTTGTATTGGAAAATAATTGGATGAGTCCTCATCCAGTACTGTCAAAGATTGACAGTATTCAATTAAGGTCTCAGAGCATATAACACAGTCTACAATTGATTTTCCTGTATGCAATATATAAGTATATTCTGCAGGAACATCTTTTTCTATTCTTCCATTTAGGATTACCAATTGATTTTCATGAATAAATTCTAATAAAACCTTACCTTCACTATTTAATATTTTATCTTTAGATTGTCTTTTATCTATATCTATCTATATATATATAAATAAACATGTATGTCCCTATATTTCACTTTTTCGCCAAAACTACACATCGCACGTGAATGGTGTTTGTATGTGGTGGTAGCCCCAAGTCTCCATTCGTGCATAGGGGTAGTTGCGTCTCGATAGCTATAAAGGTGCGGGAGATATGAGGCTGAAAGTGGTTGAAAGTGGCTTTCTATTTCGAATGTTTTGTTCGAATTAAATTCGAACATAAAATTCGAATATTGGTTCGATTATAGAACGATTGTAAACGTTCCAGAAACGTTGAAAATAGTTCGTTTGACTAAACGTAAAAATTCTCTAATTAGTCTGGAAACGGGGGACCTAATTCTTGCATTCTGTGAAAACGGGTAAGATTAGCTATAATGTAATTATCTTAATCTTCACTATCGTTACTTTTTGCCCACCGAAGCGGGTCCTTGCAGCTAGATTCTAGATTACTTAGAAAAACAGTCTTTTATTTTATATAAAAAAGACTATATTACATACAAATAAAAACACAGCAAAGCGGGTCCTTGCAGCTAGTTATTCATATTTTCATAATTTTGAAAAATCTGTGTGTCTGACATCTCTCCTATACGTGAGTTAAAATCTCCTCTGATCATCCACAGGTGAGTAAAAAAAATCCCACTTATTTAGATAATATTGAATTTCATTTAATATTGGTTTCTTTTCCACCGTTGGCTGTAGATATGTTACTATTATTCCTAAATAAAGTTTGTTCCAAGCATTTTTTAGTTCATCTTTTAATTCTATTATTGCTAGTATAAAGTTCTTGCTTATAGTTTGATATAAAATATCACCAAGACTTTTCTTGATTAAAAGTAACATGCCTCCTGAAGGACAACCGAATTTACTTGTGCAGTATGCATTACTCATTAATATATTATTTTCTTGTTCTAAATAAGTTTTATCCGACAAATTCAAAGTTGTTAACCACGTTTCAGTTATTCTTATAATTTCATTCGAATCTATAAATTTTTTCATCAATATTGTCTGAATTTTTCCTTTGATTCCTTGGCAGTTCCAAAAACTGAATAATACATTATTATGTATTTTCTTTGATCTTAATTTAATCTTTTTTAAATTATTTTTTTCCAAAGTCAGTTTATTTCCATTCACATTTTCTTCATTTGTTTCTATATGATTATGTCCCTGATTATCATTTTGTATATTTATTGCTTTTATTATTTTGTCAGGGTTTTTTGGGTTATTTGTCATAAAAAATGATTTACTAATATAAATTCATTAGTATCCATATCAAGTGTATATATGTGATTATCTTTTATATAGTAATCGTCTCTTATACATACTCTGATATTTTCTGCCATTTATACCTTAATTTTATTAAGTAGTTGTTTCCTCCTAATTCTAGATCTAAGGCATATATCTGTTTTTATGACGATGTTCTTTTCTTCATTCTCCATTTTAGAACGATTCACCCAAAATTTCTTAAGGATTAGATTCCTTTCTTTAACCGAAGTTGTCATTATTTTTATCATTTGATTCTCTAAATTATTTTTTCCCAAGTTGATTAAACCTTCTATTTCTATATCTTTTAAGCCTAAATTTACTTTTATAAATTGTTTTATTTCTTGAAACTTATCAACCGGTTTTAAATGGAAAATTTTGAATAATTAGATTTCTTTTAGTTTTATGAATGAAATTGTAGTTCACTTCACGCCAGCATTTAGAAATTAAAAATGTGACACTTCCGTGTTGCGGCGTTATTGACAGCGTTTTGTTAAATTTCAGACGTGCTCGCTAGTACTTTCAACAGTTTACAACCGTGGTCTTCAGGCGAAATCGAATACCATGGGTATTCGATTTCGCCTGAAGACGTCTGAAATTTAACAAAACGCTGTCAATAACGCCACAACACAGAAGTGTCACATTTTTAATTTCTTTTAGTTTTATCATTTAATATTCTATCCAGCTCAAACTCTAACATACCTTTTAAATTTACACAAGGTTTTACTTTTTCCTCACATTGTTGAATTTTTTGACCAATGATTTTCATTTCTTCTTTAATTTTCGTGTTGTCTTCCTGAAGTCGTCTAATATCATATTTGATTATCTGCATTTCCTGGTTTAAAGATTCAAACTTCTCCTGAATTAGTTCATAAATTGATTATTCATAATATTAATATTGATTCATAAGTGAGTATTCCGGTTCATTTTCTCTTAACTGCTCATTCTGTTCCGATGTTTCAAAATAGTCCTTAATTTTTGAATTTCTCATACAATTGGCATTTATACTCATTTCATCCTCTGAAGTATATTCTTCATCAATTAAATCTACTAACTGGTTCGTGTCTTCCGAAGTTTGAACAAGTTCTTTTCTGGGTCTTCCACGCCCTCTTCTTTGCATATTTGTTTGACTTGATTTTAGCAGAGAACGTTGAAGCGGGCCAGGATTTGTTTCGATTCTGGCCATAATTAACAGCAATAATATTAAATTAATTGTTAATATGATTGTTAAGCAACTATTAAAAACTAGAAAATGGCTTTTAATCCAGGCGTAATCCATTGTGCGTTGTTAGTCTCAGCTCTAACAAAAAAGTCACCAACACTCACCACGACTAGAAACGCCCCCAAATTTAAGTAATAGAATATACTCAAACAAATAAATTTTAGTTTTTAATACAGTACAGAGAAAAAAGTAATCTAAATTTATGAATACATGTACGTACAGTACATACTTGTAAATGTACATGTTTACAATTTGATGAAGTTTACAGTACATCGTGGACTCTTTATTGTGAATGTGGTTTCTCTAAGACATTATAAAATATTATGATTTTTTAAGGTTAACAAATACAGTTATTAAAATTATTTTAATAATCAGTTTAATAACAAATACAGGTATTAAAATTATTTTGCAATAGTAGAAAATAAACTAATTTATGTTAAATTTACCAGAATCAAGTGGCACTGACAACAATGCCAAACAGTAGATATTGGAACTACCATGGAAAACGCCAATAATGAGTACTTAAAGACCGCTAAAAAAGACGACAACACAAAAACATAGATGTTTTCATGTTTCATTCTCTAGGATTTCTGATGATTATTTCAACATTTACTGTAAATGTGTGTATTTTAATATGATTTTGTGTGCTTTTAACATTTTTCTAGTGATATTATGACTTCAATATTTGTGGCGAATGGACGTAAAGTCAAATAAAATGACTTAAACTTGAATTTTATTTTTCCATATACTTTTTTGACAAACTACGTAACTCGAGGTATACCTGTACAAATAATTTTGAAATAAAATATTACAAGATGTTCTTTTTTTTTTTGGTGCTTTTAGAATTTATTTTCCTTATGTACAGTATATCTGAAAATGAAAACAAATATTTTTGAAAACGTATTTCTAAATTCTAAATAGACAACTGATTACTTTATAGTTGATATGAATATATAATTTATTTAGTAATTAAGATTCCATTAAAAATAACTAAGTTATCAAAATAATTATATTTAAAAAATCAACCTTAGTTACTTTTAAATGGAAAAAAATTGAAATAATAATATAATAAAAACATCAATCAAACTTTAATTCAATCTTTTATTAAAAATAATTCTAACCTGCAAAATATTATCTCTTTTCCACCCTCAAAATAGCTGTATTTTCCCCATTTTCTTGGAATTTCTACCACCATCACTCCACTAAGTCCATATAAAACTAAGAAATGGCCAACTTTGTTAATGAGTACATAACTGACTTCAAATAATGGAGGATTTGTAAGCATCAATGTCTGAAAAATAAAATATAAAAACATATTTCTTATCAAAGAAATAAACTGTTAATAGGAACAAATTAAAATAGAATATATGGCTAAATTAAATATTTTCTAAATTATTAAAAACTTAATGCAAATTTAGAGCAATTTGTTCAGGGCCAGACATACACATTAAAATTTTCTTCTAAATAAATTTCTTTTAAAAATGGATTTTTAATAGTTAAAAATAATAATAATGTAGTTTGTAAATAATATATCTTTTTAATTTTTAACAAATTATTTAAAAAAAAAATATCATGAAAAATTCCTTTTATGATATTAATACAGGAAATTGCCATGAATAAAATGATCTCAGATAACAACTAGAGAATTTTATTTTATTTTAGCCTTGGACAACTGTTAATTAAAGCTGATTGTCAATCCAAATACCAACAAATTAAGATTAATAAAATAAAAAGACATAAAGAATGTGATATTTATTACATATAAATATATATGATGTAAAAGATTTTAGATTTAGTTTATTATAATTTAATAATTAATTAAAATCTTCTAAAAGAAAGTTTCAATATTACTCTATAAAATGGATTGTTTTAACATGTATTTAAAACAAATTTTATTTCAGAGTTTAATATAAATTTATATATTGGTCATTATTGTAAATAATATGCTCTGTAAATTGATAAAAACATATAAAGAAGTCCCAATTTATCATTGGTTACACAGAGAACAGTTTAATCACTAAGCTTATTGAATAAAACAAATTAAATTTGTTCTGTTTGATAATTTAATTGAATTTACCAAACTTTAGAAATGAATAAATGAAATTGAAAGTAAAACTAAAATTAACTGACTACTTTTACCATTCATATGAGATCAACTTTCAACATACATACATATGCATGTATGTATAATTTAAGTACAGTCAAACCTCATGTTACGTATGTCTCCATTTAAGAACAGAATTTTGAATGCCATATTTGAATTTGAAATTTTGTTAAATATTTCATAAAAAGAATATGCATTTGGAACTCGTAATACATTCGTTTGAATTTATAATTTCCAACAAAAACTGGATTTGAAGAAAATCTGAAAAAAAGAGAAGGATCGAAAATGTTAGTCCATTTCTACATACATGATATATTAGAGTTACATAAGGATTATCAGGTATGTAATATACAGCTACTCCAATCTATAGTGTTTATGATACTTGGTTTCTGAACAAGCTACTTGGCAGAGCTGACCACTGATGGTCAACTTCTTATATTAAAGTTCATTGCTTTTCTTCCACAACTTTTTTAAAATATAGTTTTCAGACTGTAAGAAGATTTTATCAATTTCATTTTGCATATACACACAAAAAAAAAATAAACAATTATTTATTGATCCACTTGTGACAAAATTCATCAATTATATTTATTTTTTATAATTTATTGTCACATATGACAATAAACCTAAAAGTTTGAATAAGCAAGGAAATATTTTCAAAACCATTGCAACTTAAATGGCTTTATGACTACAACATTACATAAAATATCTATTTTGAAGTTATTCAAAATAGAAAAGAAAAATCAATTCCATATACACACATTCTATTATATAATCTCAACTTTATTAATAAATGATAATAATAATTATACAGAAAAAAGTTATTATAAGTTTTCAGTACCTAACAGATGCATCTATTATTTTTAGTTCTTAGAGAATATTTCAGTAATACAAGTATTACAAGTATTTATGCTGAAGGTAGTATCATTTTGCAACCCATTAAAATTTTAATGTGACCCATAGTTTGAGAAATGCTGCTCTACACTATGGTATATATTATATGGATATTTGGTGAAACCTTACATTAGTCAATTTCCTAATACACAAATAATTAAAATATTTCTTACAGAATCATAATATATAAACAACAACTCAATATGATTTTTGATTAAAGCCATATGTTCTGTCAAATTTATCATGAGATGGTAGTTTAACTGCTTACTTCTAGATAAATTACTTCATATCTAATGACACAGGTCTGCAAAAAAAATCTTTTTCCAGCTGCATGGAATATTTTTGCTGAATTATGTTTTAAAGATCGCATATTCTAAAAATAACTTCCGTTATATCCCATCATGTAAAGGGTTTTTGCAAAATAAAAACAAATTTTTGATAAAAACTCTTATTTATTACAATGAACTAAATATACTGTATTATATTTTCTTACAACTAATCAACAAATTGTTTCTGATATTTATACACAATTTTAGGTCTACTCTTTTTTCTTATGAAACCTTTTCTTCTTTTTGATGATTCTCCAAACTTGTTTCCAATTTCTTTCTCTGGTTTCTCAATTGAACATCCAACAGTAGTCAGCTAACATATTGACATCCCATTTTCCTTGTTAACGTCTCTCAATATCATGGACAACCTGGTGAAATCTTTCACCCTGTTCTTCATTGTGGGCGCTCAAGTTTTTGGGAAAATAGTCAATATGGGAGTGTAAGAAATGAACTTTTAAATTCATCTTGCATCCTTGAGCTTCATACGCTGCTGCCAGCATGGTTTATACAATGGTTTTGTAGTCAGGGTTCTTAGTATTTCCCAAAAACTTATGCACTACACTCTTGAAAGAGTCCCATGCTTCTTTTTCCTTTTCTCCCATTGTTTCCAAAAATCTGCTTTGTCTTGATTTCCAAGTTTCAATTTGAAATACACAAATTAAACTTTCTTCACAAACTCATTTATGTTTCTTTGTTGACTTTTCACTGTGTATTCACCACAAACATAACAGAAGCTGTTGGAAGAAATTATACAACCTCTGCAAGCCATATTCCAGAAATAAAAATGCAGGCACAGTAGCATTCAAATGCTGGATATAAACTGAGTGTGGCATTAGCTGGCCAGTGAGATACTGAACTTATTTAGCTTGTTGAAACATGATCTAATCCAACAACAGGTTGTTTATATTTATTCCTAGTATCCCAGATAACGTGTCAAAACATGCTCAACCTCACCAATAATATTACTCACTATCAACTTTTAACCTGTTTCTATACGATCATGCAATCTTCCTCCTAATGCTAAAACTACTTAACCCACCTCCCCCTACCACTACTCTCTTCAATAATTAACATTTGTAAGGAACCAAGTCCGAGTGTTATTTTTAGTTACTTTTTATTTTGCTTTTATTCTATTTTGTTTGGGGCTTATGTTTTATTAGGACAAAGGTTTCCTCACCACTCATCTTAGAAATGTAAAAACAGAAAAAAGAAAAAACCAACTCACCAACGAGAAGAAGCACCTAGAAAAAAAACTCGTGCACACTTGCACTCCCGAGCGGAAAAAAGTAAGTCTGCACCGAGAAGAAGGGGGAGACACCACAAGCACAACTCAGGAATTTGCTAAACCTTAAAGAGTAAAACATCCTGAAATATTGTCAGAAAGAATAATATAAAAGGTTAGTGAGTGAGTCTTGTTGGGAAATAAGCTGCCAGGCAAAAAGGAAAAGTTCAATATTAGAGATAAGCATGTAAATGAAAGGAGTGGTCTCAATCAGAATTGTGATGTCACCTCATAGTATAAAGCCCATACCTCAAGTGAAGATGAACAAGGTGAGCTTCTGTTAGCAATGAGCGTAGTGAGTTTCATAGCAGCGAACGAGAGAGGTGTCCGATAGCGATAAAGTTGTTCCAAGGCAAATTGAATAACTTCAATCCACAAATTGAAGTTATTCAATTTGTGGATTGAAGATTGGAGAAAGTCTTGAGAGTTGAGGAAAAAGGTTCTTAGTATATTGAGGTGACGGTTAAGACCTTAGTTCATAAGACTTGTTGTACATAGGTTAAGTCTTTGAATTTTTTGTGGCGTTCCAAAGGGGAATAGATTTAAGCTAGCAACTAATTGATTTGAGTTTTGTCAGGTTAATTATTATTGTTGATTTTCTTTGAATAAATTGTTGTTTGACTTTTACTAATTTTGTACATAGTCATTATTAGAATTATTATTAAATATTGGATTGTTTTTTCACTAACTTTGTCATTATTTCTTTCAGTGCATGCTTAAAGTCCAGGCCTGGCACATTAATCGTGAATCCGCATAAAGTACCCGTTAGGTAATGGCTATTTCTGGCACACAGTTTGTGTCGATAATTGTTGTAAAAGGCATAAAAATAACTTAGTACTTTACACATTTTTATTTATTTATTACCAAGTCCAGCTATAATTAATAGAATTAATGTGAGAAGTCTTCATTTTAAGGCTATTTTTTAAATAAAAAAAAAAAGAATACTAAATTTTAAGTTAAGTAGGAATTTTATGCTAAATACAAACAAAAACTTGAGTGTAACAAAAAAATTGATGAGATCGAATTTTTTTTAGTATTTTTTTCGTTTTTACCAAGATGAAATCTGTAAAAAAATGTATAAAAATGCTATGCAGTTTTTTACTTGCAGACCTGTGTTATTGGTTGGTTGGATCTGGGTTATATGGTCCTAAGGCATAGGTAGGATCAAAAAGTACCAGGTCAAGACAATTTGGGTATTTAAATATCCTTTTGGATAATTTAAGAATCCATAAATCTTACTATTGCATATATCATTTTAGAGCTCAGAATGTAGTAATATGCATAGACTTTGTTGTCATCTAGGAATTTCCATATTTGTTATTGAAGATAATCTTAAGCTGTTTTTTACTGGCAGAAGATTAGTCATATGTGTCAGACTGTAAGCAGGGTATGATAAATTGGGCATATCCTTTGTTAGCAGATAGCTGTGTGTGTGTAAGTCATGTGCCACCTGTCCTAAGTCAAGCAAATAAGATAGATTTCTTCTTTTCATTTTTTCTGTTGGATAGTTGTATATTTTGTTGTCTGGTTTCATAGTGTGTAGTTTGTTATTTAGCTCATTGTTCCATTCCTGTTGTCATCTGTAATATATTTACCTGTTTATATGGCTATACAGACCTTTATAATATGATCAGAACACTCTTGCCTGGTTACAGTTTGCTTGTTTAAAGTTTGTCAGTTTTGTTTCCTTGGATTCCTATGGCCCAGCCAGTAGAAGGCTATAGAATTTCCTATGTGTTTGAGACATTGAAGTAGATAGTATATATCATTGAGAGTTGGGTGGTCAGTTTTCCTGTAGATATTGTCCATAGAGCACGGAGAGAGTCAGTATATATTATTGTTTGTCTGTAATCATATCTTTATACATGTTAGAGAGCCATAAGGATTGAAAACACCTCTACAGTACAGACTGTTGTTTCTGCAGGCAGCCCTGTAACATCATATGCATTGATGCATCATATGCATGTGTAACATCATATGCATTGATGCATCATATGCATGTGTAACATCATATGCATTGATGTTACACATGCTGCTTCTAATGTTTTTGTTTTGGAGTCATCTGTATTTATAGATATTGTGTGGCTGTATTGAGATAGATTTTCTGGGAATGTTTTGCTGGTATACATAAGTTGGAGTTATCAATTTTGGGTAGCTGTAAATATTGAAATACATTTCTGATGCTGGATAGAGCTTTGGAGAAGTGGTATGGGTCATGTTATTTGGATGTATAGTTGAAAGAAAAGTGCTTATAGGTAGGTCAGTATGTAAATATATAGAAACTGGAAGTTTATATGAATGGTGCAAATGAAGAAAGACTTCTAGTATTAATGAGATTGTTTGCTGTTGTAGGAGGAAAACCTTATGATTTTGGAATTTCAGATATAATTATAAGGAAAGGCACTGTCTTTATAGAGAGAAAGGTGATTTTGTTGATTCCACACATATAGGCTTGGTGAAGTTTGGAATAATCCTGTATATACTGTAGATGTATTCCTGTGTGATGGACAGAATCAAGCAGATGTAGTCTTGATAAACTTGTAGATCTATATATTCCATTTTCATAGTTTAGTTTTGCCAGTATAAGTGATTAGTAGATTTTCTGCATGACTTTCTGATTAGTTCACCAGAAGGTTTTGCATAAGATTTTCATTAAATTCACTGCAAGTGTACACCAGTATATTTAGGTAATTAATATGAGATTTAAATGTAAGGGATTGTCAAAATCATATTCAGAATTTGGTTTCTGTTTGGACTGTTATTTGCGTATCTCTGAGTTGGATAATCAAATCATGATATAGTCCTTGGATTTTACAGAAATGGACACAAATCATTTTTGTTGTTGAGAAAGTAAAACCATTTGACTTTGCCCAAGATTCTAATTTATTTATTGTCAGTTGTAGACATTGTTCAATTGTGCTCATATTTGTTGCTGTGTAATGTATTTGTAAGCAATTGACATATGTATTTGTAAGCCATTGACCTGTTCACATGCCAAATCAACTAACTCCATTTGTAAATTCCTAATATAATTGTTATTATTTTCAAATTTTTTGCTTAATATTATATAATTTTATATATTAAAGCATAGCTATAATATAACGATATATAAAAATATGTTCTGCAATGTTTATTTAAATTTAAAGTTTAAAGGAAATTTTAAAAAGTAATTTATATTATCACTTTTTATACTTTTTGTTTTGTGAAGTTAATCGTTTTGACAAGTAAGCAGCTCATATAATAATAAAAACAATTAACATACAGGTATACCTCGAGTTACGTCATTCTCGATTATACGTCGTTTGTAAAAAAAATACATGAAAAAATAAAAATCAAGTTTAAGTCATTTTATTTGACTTTACGTCCATCCACACAAATATTGAAGTCGTAATATCACTAGAAAAGCGTTAAAGCACATAAAATCATATTAAAATATGTACATTTATAGTAAATGTTAATATAATCATCATAAATCCTAGAGAATGAAACATGAAAACATCTGTGACTGTGTTGTCATCTTATTTAGTGGTCTAAGTGTTCAATATTGGTGTTTTCCAAGGTAGTTCCAATATCTACCGTTTGGCGTTGTTGTAAGTGCCACTCGATATCGATAAATTTAATATAAATTAGTTTATTTTCTACTGTCGCATGATAATTTTAATAACTCTATTTGTTATTTAACCTTACAAAATCATCTTATTTTGTAATGTCTTAGAGCACACCACATTCACAAATAAAGAGTCCGCGATGTACTGTAAACATTGCTAAATTGTAAAAATGTACATTTACAAGTATGTACTGTACATACATAAATTTGTAAATTTAAATTACTTTTTTCTGTAGTATATGAAAAACTAAAATTTATTTGTTTGTAAGCTTGACCATACACTATTGAAAATGCATTTATAAATACAATGCAGAACTGGGAATGGTTATTTGTGGTTTAGCCTAGTGACAAGTAAATTCGACTTACGTTGTTTTTTGACTTAAGTCGCTTCTCCTGGAATCAATTAACAACGTAAGGCGAGGTATACCTGTAAATTGATCAATGTATGTCAATTGTTGTTTCAACAGTTTATTAATTTGTAAAATTAATAGTAGTAACGAGAGGATAAATCCTTGTGGTACTCTCTTCATTTTTGTTGGAGTATGTCTAACAAAAATAGGTACTTCCAATTCAGCCCAAAAAAACTGATTTTCCAGAAATCCTTCTATAAATACTGGTAGATTCCCTCTTAGCCCAATATCATAGAGGTCTGTCAATACATTGTGTCATCATGTTCTCTATATAGATGCAGTGCGAGTAACCATGAATGATTATACCAATAATTAAATATGTCTGGAAGTGAAGAATAGCTCAGGGTTCTGGTAGCATAATAGGTAATGCATTTGCACGATAAGCAAGAGCTGTGGGTTTGAGTCCCACACTGGATTGATTCTTTTCTTCTAGAATATTCTAAATTAATTAGTAAATATTATAATTATTAAATTTAATAAGAGATGGCACCTAATGCTTACCTTTAGTACCAAATTACTTAATAGTTAATCATTAATAATAGCATTTAATAGTCCAATTAATTACGACAATCATTTGCATTATTATTAATACCTTGGGCTTAGTGATGTTTATATATAAAACTGCAACTAATTGAACCTTAAAAGAAATTCCATGATAATTAATTGCAAATTCATTAATAAATTGCAATCTCTAACATTTTCAATCTATTTAGGAGATTTTCCTCAGGATTCTTTAAATACGAATACGTAAATTGAAACGTTTTTAAAAATTACTTAAAAACATAAAAATTTAAAATGATATTTTAAATTGATTAAATCAAATTTAAATTTCTCCAAAATAATTTTTTAAATTTGACTGCTCCCTTAGGTATAGTGATTGCCATGCATAAGATAATTGTCCTTCCTCTTTGAAATTAATGCAATGGCTGCTCTTTATGGATTTGAATATTTTCAGAGCTTCTATGCCCTTATTTGGTCGTCATACATAGATACTCTGGGAGAGTCTGCTCCCTCGTTTACAACAATAAAATATTGGGTGGCAGAGTTTAAATGAGACCGTACGAGCTGCCAAGATGAACATCGTAGTGATCGACCAAGTGAAGTGACCATGCCAGAAATGGTGGAAAAATTCCACAAAATGGTATTAGATGACAGTCAACTCAAAGTGCGAGAGCTAGCAGTTATGGTAGGCATTTCAAAAAGTGCTGTACATCGCATTTTAACTGAAAATTTGGACATGTGAAAGCTGTGTGCAAGATGGGTGCCGCATTTGCTCACAATGGAACAAAAACAGCATCGTGAGGATGTTTCAATCGAGTCTTTGGCAATGTTTCGCAGCAACAAAGCCAAGTTTTTGCATCGATTTATAACCATGGATGAAACATGGGTCCATCACTTCGCACCCGAGACGAAAGAACAGTCGAAACAATGGACTGAAAGGGGAAAATCAGCTCCAAAGAAGGCGAAAACAGTTCCATCTGCTGGCAAGGTCATGGTGTCAGTTTTTTGGAATGCGCCCAGAAAAAACAATCAATGGCAAGTATTATGCAAACTTATTGCAGCGCTTGAGTGATAAAATCAAGAAAAAACGGCCACATTTGGCGAAAAAGAAAGTGTTGTTTCATCAAGACAATGCACCAGTTCTCACATCCGTTATTGCGATGGCCAAAATCAATGAGTTAAGGTTCAAATTGCTTCCTCACGCACCCTATTCGCCACATTTAGCCCCCTTGGATTATTTTCTCTTTCCAAACTTAAAAAAATGGCTTGGTGATAAAAGATTTGCCAACAATGAAGAGATGAAGTCTGTGATTGATGGCTATTTTGAGAAGCTCGACAGTTCTCACTATAAATAGGGAATCGAAGCTATTGTACATTGCTGGAAAAAGTGTATCAAGCTAAAAGGAGACTATGTTGAAAAATAAAGATATGTTTTACCAAATTTTTTCTGTCTTCTTTGTTAGGTCGGGTACTTCTGGGACTACCCTCGTATTTGTCATATTCTATATTTATTTATTGAGACAAAGTGTTAGTGAAGTCTCTTCTATGTAGCTTACAAAATTGTGTTCAAACCCAAAATTTAATTGATTGATTCTGATTAAACTTTGCCATTTTCCATTAATTCTAATAAGAAATCTAAAAATGTTATAACGGTCCATGTAAATGTAAAAAATAGGGGTGCATGACTTGTTTTTGATATACAGTGAAATTGACAATATCTCTGCTCGCTGATGTGATTGAGCATGTCTAATGAAATTTAGAGGTCAAATTGTTGGTGCACAAAAATAGTGACACAACTCAAAAAAAATAGATCTTCCAGAACAACCATTTAAAAGTTTCTTGTTTCTTGCAACACTTTGTCATGATCTTGGATTTTTAAAATTTTCAAATATTTTTTGGAAATAAATATTAGTGTTTGTTCTTCCACATAAAAATATAGGGAGTTTGCTATACATTTCTACAATAAACTTCGAAATTGAAAATTTTTGAGTTGTGTCACTATTCTTGTGCACCAATGAAATAAAAAACAACATTGCATGCAACTAACAGAAAAGAGATGCAAAAATTTAACAAAATACAAGAACAATCAATTTCTTTTTTGGACTGCTTCTTCTTTGGCTGGCAGTTACAAGGATAGCATCTTTTGTGATGGCAAGTACAAAATTTGCCTATCCACAACTGTCAGCTACAAGGATTGTCTCTTGTGCCTAGCAAGTGCAAGGATCACTTCCTTCTTTCTGGTTCTGTCTCAATTCTATTATGATATGATAAAGTTCCATAATGTCCTAGTATTGTTCAATCTCCTGTACGTGATCTGAATTCGGTGCTTCCTGGCAATCTCGGTATAAAGCGACTGACGTGCAGAGTGACAACCGCCCTGATGTTGTACAATGAGTCCTTATCACGTTCAATCCATATGTTAAAATGCTTTAAACCAAGATTACTAGGAAGAACTGAATTCAGATCACGTACACGAGACGTCCCACCATATATGACATCCTCCGCAAGGGAAAAGACCCCCAACCAGAACAGACTACCAGGCGTGTACAGTATCCCCATTAGAAACAACAGATTTGATAGGAACCTCATTTACATCAGATCGACCAAAAGCTCCTTGAGGGTCAGATCACAGGAGCACATAGCAGACATTCAACATAAGAGAAACTCCACTGCCCTCGCCATTTACGCCTCTGAATCCCGACATCTTGGTGGCCTTTAATCAGGTGAAGCTAGTCTGCACTACGTCACACATCAAACACCTAAAATGGCTAGAAGCCATTCACATTTATAAATCGACCCTTAATGACTCATGCATCAATTTTAAAGATGAGTTAATTTTGTCTGTAGCCTGGCAGGCGTTGATGGACTCCGAACTGTAATTGTTAAGATCTGGTTACCCTATGATTACGCATATGCGACTGATATTACACTTTCAAATATTTTTTCTCATATACCGTTAACTGATTGCTCCGTCCCATCAGAAACTCCCTTTTTCACCCGAGGAAGAACTCACAGCAGTTCGAAAACGTTTGTGGTAAACTTTTTCGTTTGTTTTTTCATCATACCGGAAATAGGTTCTAGGAGTATGATTTTTTAATAATATTTCATAACAACTGAATAAAAGTATTAGAGCTATTTTACCACAATATAATTAACCTAGTCTTTTTTCCTTGACAATAAGTTAATGTAAAATATGAAAAACATATTACATATTTAATGTAAAAACCTACACTGAGAAAACACCAAACAAATAAAACTTAAAATCCTTTAAGCTCCATCATTGCTGAGACTCATTGAAAATGTTAACATAATTAATTTAAGTTCCAGCACTTTTAAGAGTTTTTGAGTATCTATTTTAAAATATATGTATGTATGTATGTATATATGTATATATATACATACATATATTTTAAAATCTATATACATACATACATACATATATTTTATGTTTCTGTGATTTCATTTTAAATTTATTATAATTTACAGGAATAACAGTGTATTAATGTAAAGAAAATCCATATTACAGTGCAAGTAAATTACTTGCTTATTTACCTGATGCAAATTCAAATTAGAAAAGTCAACCTCTTTAATATAGCTTATGATTAAAAGAATGATCCTGTTTTTGAATCATTCTTGTAAATAAATATTTCAAAAACAAAATGGTAGAATTTCCTACACCGGAGTACTGTAACAAAAAACATATATCTATAAACCTTTTACCGGTTTCATCACACCCTACAATAAAGTTACAAATGTTTTTGAACTGTTGCGGTTCTTCTTCAGGTAACGATCCCCTAACGGAATGCGTTTCGGTTCAAAGTTGTTAAGAAATACGATCCGGAACGATGTTCTGACCCGATGATGTCACTACAAACTTGTGCGTTATGCATGTGTTCTATCCTAGAGATTTATCTAGTAGGGCCTGCCAGGCCATCGATAGAGTGATTTCATCCTTGTAGTTAATGCAATTACATTCTTTAATCGTGTTTAGGCATATGTACATTGCCTCCAGCCATATGAGATGGTTCGTGCGGTGGATGGTGTAAATGATCTTTGCTTGAGAGAATATGGATTCTATATCAGGGTCCAAACAGTATACAGCCAGAGCTGTGTTGGTTCTTTCATGGTTAATATCCGGATCGTATTTCTTAACAACTTTGAACCGAAACGCATTCTGTTAGGGGATTGTTACCTGAAGAAGAACTGCAACGGTTCGAAAACATTTGTAACTTTATTGTAGAGTGTGGTGAAACGTGCACCGGTAAAAGGTTTATAGTTATGAGTTTTTTGTTATTTTAAAACACTTTTAAGATGAAAATGTTGTTTTAAATCAATCAAATTATTACTGTATTTTCAAAACTCCTACTGTCTTAGATAAGCTGATATATAGAATTTTTAAATTATTTCAATAAATAATAATTTTTAAATATTGTTTAAAATGTAAACATTTTGCAGAAATAATATATTTTCCTGATAAAAAATAAATTATACCTTCATTTAATACAAAATATTGTAGATGTGTTATTATTTTATTGTAAATAAAGAAATTGTCGTAAGTATAAAATATCATTATTCACAAAAGCATTATTTCAAGTCTAAATGTAACTGGTTTTTAATAATGCATTAAATTCATTATTTGTCTGAGAGAAATAATATGACAAAAATAATTTTCCAAAGTATTATATCTACTACCAATTATGAAACTTGAATTATTGTTTTTTTGCTAAATAATCATATTAAAATACATTAATTACTGTACCTATAAATATAAAATAATTACAAAAATAACACATCAAAGTTCAAGAACAGAATCTACATATATTCGACATTTTTAAACATTTTCATTTTCAGAATTCTTCAAACTTCAAAATAAAGCATTCTAGTTTGAACTCTAAGTTATAAAATAGAAACAACATCAAAAAGTGAATTTGAAATGTTTTCTTTTTTCAATAAAATCCATTTAAAATATTGTTTGATTGGAGAAAAATATTCTAAGTTAAATTTTTCAACTAGGGTTTCTCAATTAAAAGTTTAGGTTTTAAATTAGCATTCTTTATTTTAAAGTTTGAAGGATTTGAAAATAAAATTTAAAATTTTTTAAAATGTTAAGCCAGATTTCATGAACTGACTACTTTGTGTATGTACAGAATCTGTTCTTGTATACACATACTGTATATATAAGGAATCATAAGTAATGGTCAATTTTCTTATTAATCTCAAAATTTAATTTCAGAAAGTAATTGTCTTTGTACTTTGCATTAATGTCTTTCCTACAAATTCAGATGACCATTCTCCTTTTCCACCAAGACTGCATGCTCTTATTTTTATTGAATAGGTTGTGTTTGGTCTCAAAGTAAAAATTTTGTAAATATTATTTGCAGTCCTATTTCCAAATATTGTGAGATTTTTGACATGATCAAAAAGATGAATTTCATAGAACCATTTCTGCCAGGCACCCTTTCCTATATAGTAGAGAAATATAAAAAAATAGCAATTATTTATTAAAATAAAATGTTTTGGATGCATAGTAACATATGTTAAACTTACCAACATCATTTAACAGTTTTGGTTTTGACCAAAATATTTTGGCTGTTTCATCTTGAAAAAGTGCTTGAACATTTTCTACTTCATTCAAGGGAACTAAACGTAAGAAAAATAATATAATTAACAATTGCTAATATATAATATTTTAAATTTTCTAAATATGACACAGTACCTGGATATGGTTGAGAGTCAATATGAAGCACTTTTACATTTGAAATATAATTAGCTTTAATAAGAAATTTATTGCGATAATATTTATCTACTTTAGAATGATATTCTTCTCCATATATGCTTGTGCCAGTTGTCCAATAAAACAAATTGTTATGATAAGTTAAACTTTTTACATTGGAAAAATGTGGACTGTGTGAATTATATCGAATATCAATGCTATCAGTACCATCAAGAGAAGTAGCTATAATTGTATTTAATGTAGCATTTGGAATTAAAATTCTAAAATTCATATAATCAATTGTAAATGTCTCTAAATTATAATCCTTTATGATTAACTGAATGTCATTTTCAAATGCAGGCTTAAGAGATATATCATGTAAATCTACTCTATATAATTCACCAGTTGAATATCCAGAAATTAGCCAATAGAGATACCTACAAAAATATTCATTTTATNTTACATACATATTTAATTATAAATATGAAATTTTTTTAAAATTAAATAATAATGTAAAATATATAAAAAATCTACATTATAACTGTTTACATTAAGTGAAAAATCAATGAAAAAGTTGATTAAGATACAAAGGATCTGTAAGTTTACTATATGTATGGTGTAACTTTTGGTATCTTAACCAACTGCTGCTGTAAATGAATGAAGCAATGTTATTTGCCATAACAATTTGCCCTCATTCATTCACAAGACTGATCATTTAAATACAGTAACATGCAGTTTATAAGATAATATACTTTAATCATTTTCTTTTTCTAAAATTTAAATACAGTAACTATAAATTACTGTACGTTGCTTAATTATAAAATTCAAAATTTCTATTGAGAAGAATTTTACCATAATTTTAAGTATTTTAAATAATTGTTTTCTGATTATAAAACATTCAGTTTTATAACAAGTTTTAAAAACAAAAAATTTTATTGCTTTCAAAGAATTCCATAGATATATATTAACAACAGATGGTATGAAGACCTGTATTGCAACAAATATTACAAATTACTTGTCAAATTTAATAAGTCATTATCTTATCAGATATGATGAGTAAAATATTATTTTTATATTTGAAAAGTTTACATGAATAACTAGATAAATGCCATGAATTTCATCAGACTTTTTATGTAATAATAAAGTTTGTTTTTTACTATTAACTTTTATTTTATTGTACTGTAAAAGTTATCAAGAAAATTGACATTTTTATGTGAAGTAAAAAGGAAGAAATATTTCTTAACTTAAAATAAAAGTAATCTTGCATAACTATAAAAATTAAATTAATTTCAGTTTTAAAATTTTGCTAGTAATAGTAATACAGTAAATCAACAAATATCATTACTTCTATTTTAATTCTTAGATAACAATTAGTAGGATTATCTAATTAATTCTGAATATTATGCAAGTTATGACATTATATCCTTCATTGAAATGCTCTCTCTTATATCATATGCTTGTTTCACAGCAGTATATTCATGAAATTTAACTTTCTGTTTCACATCACTATGTTATAAACTAGTTATGTTTACAAATTGCATAATGTTCAGAATAATAATTAATTAAACATTATAATTAACTAATATATATTATTTTATACTTAGAATTATATTCAAAATAAAAATGATTTTTTTTTAAATACAAAAACTTCCTAAAACACTCTAGTAAATAAATTATTACCATTCAGTCACTTATGTCAATGATTTTTTTTCCTTGGTTGGCTATGTATATTGCATGGTTGGTTATGTAACTGACTTAAAACTGATGCAACTGGTATGTAAATAATATGTTCATTGACAAAACAGAATTCTTAAATTGAAAATATTTGGGTTCTCTGTGCACTCTCTTCCTCTATCCCTTGATATCTTGGACAAGTTGTCTCCTATTCCCAGGTGATCAATATAACTAACCTAACCTTTCAGCAATAGCTATGGTTATCAGTTTTGAACTATACTGTCTAGTTACATGGGTCTTGTCTAGTGTCCAATTGAGAAGCCAAACTGAACACAGGACAATTCATCCAAATAATGTACCATGATAGTTTTTTTAGTATAATCAAAATTATCACAGTAACTATTTCTGTACAAGTTTCTTAATATTGATTCAAGTTGTAGAATATGGTAAACTTGTACAAAAATTCACTATCTTTATATTCACTCAGCTGATTTTTCTGAAAAAATGAACACTTTTGGTCTACTTCTAAGATCTGCTTCAGGTGAAAAATTTTTAAACAGATAGAACATCAAAACTTTAGAAGTTCTATCTGCTTAAAAATTTTTCACCTGAAGTAGATCTTAGAAGAAAACCAAAAGTATTCATTTTTTCAGAAAAATCAGCTGACTGAATATAGATAGTGAATTTTTGTACAATATAGTACAGCCTAGTTTCTGGAGAAGTTTTATTTTAGTGGTAAACTTAGAAAATTTACAAAAAATTTTCTATGAACAAATTGTAAAAGTGTTCTTTGTATTTTCATACACCAGCTCACAATTACATTGAATAGTGTATTTGTAATCTGAGAATGTCAAAAATAATGGCCAAAATCATTTATGATTAAATATTTTTTGGTTTCCTTAAAATATGCAGTTTGTTTATTTTTTGATTAAATAAAACATAGTGCCAACTTTTGTCAATTTTCAAGATAAAATGTAATTAATTTTTTGTAAATTTTCTAACTTTATACTTATTGTTCTGACAAAAAAATTTTTTAAATGTAGAATGTGGATTATATACTTTCTCAGTAATTATGTACTGATGCCATTCTGAACAAATAGATCTAATGATTTTAATATTTCTGGTGGTTGCATTTTTCCATGATTAATTGATAAATTAATTGATTTATGTCACAATTGGCATTCACATATCAGATATTCTTTTGGGAGCAGTGTAGTTAACAAAACAATATGAAATAATTGGCAATGTAATAACAATCTTGTTTAAAAATGAAAAATTTCTTTCAAAAACAGGCAAATGGTGCTAAAAATTTATCAAATAGATGTGATAATTCGCTATAAATGAGATTGCAGCTTATTCCTTAAAAATTTATTTATTAGTAGAAAATTTTCTGTTTGAATAAAAATTTCAAACCAAAAACAGAGATACAAAAAGCTAGCAGTTTCTAACAAAACTGGATGTGTTGTCATGACTATCCTAAATTATAATTATTAATAGTTATCATCTCTTTAAAAATCATTTTTTAATGTTTATTACTTTTTAAATTAAAAATTAAATTATGTTTTTTCCAGTTCATATCAAAATACATCAGTTAAATTTTTTCAAAATAAAAATCTAATTATTTTTAAGTTTAAAAATTATTCAAATTATTGGGCTGCAATTTTCAAATTGCAGCCCAATAATTACATGCCACTGTTATCTGTCCTTCATTAATCTCAAGAATAGGGTTAGATAGATGAAAATCAAGACCTGATATGGAAAGCTTAGGGCTGGAGGCCCTGATTATTAAACTTCCGATCAGGATTGAAAGTCATGTGATTTCAATTCAAACTTTTTACCTTACTATAAAGAGTGATAATTTGGTATAGAATTGATCCTTATGATAAACTGAGATCAGTAATATATCACCCAACCCTCCAACGTGTACAATATTCACATAATCTGATATTTTCTGTGATAAAATTTATGTGAAAAATAATGTCATCGTAGAGAAAAAGTAATAGTTGAGATAAAAGTCACAGTTTGAGATAAAAAATTATATTTATTTAAATTAAAATACAATTAAAAATTGCAGCCTCACATTGTGATTGTCAGAAAAAGTAATTTCAATTTTTTAAATTATTATTAAATATATATATTATTTGTAATCAATTTTCTCTGCATTTAAATCATCACAAGATGATCTTGATATATGAAATTATCCTAATTTATTTCTAAATTTTATATGATATTTTTTATATTAATTTTTGTTTTAATCAATCAATAAATAAACTGCTTATTCAAGGTAAATGGTTTTTAGCTATTATTTTGGTCATTCTCAGCTCACAATTACATTGAATAGTGTATTTGTAATCTGAGAATGTCAAAAATAATGGCCAAAATCATTTATGATTAAATATTTTTTGGTTTCCTTAAAATATGCAGTTTGTTTATTTTTTGATTAAATAAAACATAGTGCCAACTTTTGTCAATTTTCAAGATAAAATGTAATTAATTTTTTGTAAATTTTCTAACTTTATACTTATTGTTCTGACAAAAAAATTTTTTAAATGTAGAATGTGGATTATATACTTTCTCAGTAATTATGTACTGATGCCATTCTGAACAAATAGATCTAATGATTTTAATATTTCTGGTGGTTGCATTTTTCCATGATTAATTGATAAATTAATNTCTCTAAAATTTTGCTGCTGTCAACTACTGCACACCTTAGAGGTATGAAGGAGTACATGTCAGGAGTTGCAATTTAGTACAGAGTATTTGGCGCCTAAATCATGTAAACATAAAATAAACCAGACTTGTAGGTAGTCAGGGAACCGAGAACCAGGTCAAAAGAAAATATGAAATGCCAAGACTGTTTCTACAAACAAGCATGAGTGTGAGATTTGCACATGCATTGCTCACGCTCTCCAAGACATAGTCTTGTCCCAAAATACCTTTGCGATTTTACTTGTTTTTTTATATTTAATACCAAAAGATACTTATGGAAGATGAAGATACAGATAACTAATTAGCTTCTTTTTTTTTATAATTTATATCAAATGGAAAAATTAGTTGATGTTTATACATACTAAAAGCTAAACTATACTACAGTAATGAAATTTAAAAATTGCTGTCAAGACAGATGCAATATGAGAACTTAATTTTAAAACTTCTTATCATAAGCAAACTCTTAAGATAGAAGTATAAAACCAAATATAAAAATGCAC
>NW_019385867.1:141574-161307 GCF_000671375.1 Centruroides sculpturatus | reverse complement strand
TCTTGTGGAAAGCTGATAGTTTGTCCGTTGATGTTAAGATGTTTTCCTGTACACCTTGCATGGTAGTATTCACAATGTTCAAATAATTAAATATGTCCGTTAAATATCCAAGTTTGGCACACCACATATCATTTTTAAGATTTTCTGAAAAGCACATATTTTCTTGTTCGAAGAAAACTATCAATTCTTTTTTCAGTTCCAGTACACCAAAAAGCATTTTTTCTCGAGAACGCCACCTGATTTCTGTATGAAAAATTAACCCTTCATATTTTGCTTCCATCATTGCACACTGTTGTTTGAAAATTCGGGATTTCAACGGTCTCGTCTTTATGTAATTTGCCATATTAACAACGCTAGTAAGAACATCTTTTAATTTTGCAGGTAATGTTTTTGCAATAAGCAATTCCCTTTGCAAATGTCACAAATCCCTTGACTGAGCCTATCATTGATGGAGCTCCATCAGTGCAGATTTCCACGCATTGTTCTAACTTCAAATTCAAACGTTCAAAGTGAGAATTGATAGCATTATAAATGACTTCTTCACTCGTTCTTTCTAGTAACACTCTGCAACACAAAAATTCATTCACTATTCTATTTTCTTTAACAAATCGAATGTATCCAAGTAAAATGGCTTTTCCACTAGTATCTGTTGATTCGTCAATTTGAAGAGCGAAAGATATATTGTGAAGTTTACTTGCAAGTCGAATACGATTGCACACTTTCCGATTTCCGACTAAATCTGCGGAATACTTGGGAGATGCTTACGGAACACCGGTTGGGAACCACTGATTTAGAATATTTTTCCTATCCAAATTATTCGTTTCTGAGGTTTTTTTTATTTGCTATAAGATCGAAGGCAAACTTAAAAAGTTTAACTGATATAACAAAGCAATCCCGGTAGACGCCATTTCGACTACTGGCACGTGGCCTACCTACTGTAGTAGCTTGTTTATATTTACGGCTGGCAGATGGCGCGTTTCAATTTTAGGGTAATTTCCGCATGTGAGTACACGCGACACGGAAAGACGACGGAACGGCAACTGTTTCCGTCGTTCGTTGCCGCATGTGAGTACCAGACTTTGTTGTGTGAATCTAAGGATGAGTCAAGATATAAATTTCAGTTCGCAAAGTTTGTAAATCCTCTTGTCAAGTTCGAGACCTGTCAATCTGTTCATTCTTGACTCGATCTATGGAATCTGATAGTCCATTATGTATGCAGTCTGTATGTTGTAATTTGTACTTTTAAGTTGGCTGAGGAGAGGCTAATGCCCGAAACGCGACTTGTAACTAGCGTCCCAACTGAATAAAGTGATGGATAATCTGCCAAGTGTTTAAGAGGAGTCACTTTATTGTGTCTGAATAAAGCAAATTAAATTAAAACACGGTTTCATCGGAATAAAAAAAATTCATATTTTATGCGACGAGGGCCGCAAAAAATCCCTGATTGCCCATTCCTGATCTAGAATAATACTATTTTGGAAGAATTTGTTTCAGATTTCAGGGGAAACTTAGTTTTAAGGTCCATTTACACACGTGTCCGCTCAGTGCAGTGAATTTTTGCTGGTGGGAAATCGTTGACCTAGTTTTAAACCACCCTGTCCAGACTTCTGTCACAGAACTTTACATTTGACCCGAACGACATTTTCACTGACGGTAAATTTTGTTTTCCAATGGATGACGAACATTTAATTGAAATGGTGCATCAACACTCTGTTNAGTTCGCAAAGTTTGTAAGTCCTGTTGTCAAGTTCGAGACCTGTCAATCTGTTCATTCTTCACCCGATCTATGGAATCTGATACAGTCCATTATGTATGCAGTCTGTATGTTTAATTTGTACAGTACTTTTAAGTTGGCTGAGGAGAGGCTAATGCCCGAAACGCGATTTGTAACTAGCGTCCCAACCGAATAAAGTGATGGATAATCTGCCAAGTGTTTAAGAGAAGTCACGTTATTGTGTCTGAATAAAGCAAATTAAATTAAAACACGGTTTCATCGGAATAAAAAAAAAAAAAATTCATATTTTATGCGACGAGGGTCGCAAAAGATATTAATGCGGGCCGCAGGTTGCCCATCCCTGATCTAGAATAATACTATTTTGGGAGAATTTGTTTCAGATTTCAGGGGAAACTTAGTTTTAAGGTCCATTTACACACCTGTCCGCTCAGTGCAGTGAATTTTTGCCGGTGGGAAATCGTTGACCTAGTTTTAAATTACCCTGTCCAGACTTGTCCGTCACAGAACTTTGCAGTGGAGGGGGCTTGACCGTAACATGAAAGTACTGTACTGTACATTTGACCCGAAGGACATTTTCACTGACGGTAAATTTTGTTTTCCAATGGATGACGAACGTTTAATTGAAATGGTGCATCAACACTTCTATTTGATTTGTCTCATTCGAAATACATGGACATTGAGTACAAAATGAATATTTGGAGTGAAATAGGAAAGGAATTGAAGACTGATAAGTAATTTTATAAAATATTACTTTTAAATATTTTATTTTTTTTTATTTAAATCAAAATAATCAATAATTAATTATAATCAAATACAGGTATTTTACTTTACTTCTTTATTTTAATTATTAACAATTCTAAAACATAAATTTTTAAAAATTTTTTCTTTCTGCCACGGAACAGCCCCTACTTCTGAATTGAAATCTTTGTATAATTATCTTACACTGAAGGCTCCATTTGTTGAATTTTTTCCTTGAAGAGGGAAGTTGAGTACAACTGCCTCATTTTTATCATTCGCATCAGCTGTAAGTTCTCTGGTTTGTATACGACTGTTATACGAATATTTAATAATTAAATTATGTAATACACAAATCGATATTATACAGTCTACATTTTCCGGTAGTGCCTGAATTCGTCTATTGTATATTATGAATTTTTGAGTCAGAATCCCAAAAACATTTTCCACAATTCTCCTTACTCTACACAAACGATAATTAAAAACACGTTTGGGAATAATCAGTTGTCCTCTCGGATATGGCCTCATCAAATACTTCCTAAAAGGAAAAGCCTCGTCCCCTACAATTACGTAAGGAGCTTCATTTGTTGTACTTTACCTGCCAAGCAGAGCATTTTGTGGAATAGATAAAATAACTCGTTCGAGTGATTTTCCCAGATTAGACTGAGCGAAAATCCCGCCATCGCTATTTTTTTCGTAGGATCCAACATCTACAGCTATAAATCTGTAGTTAGCATCTACAAGTGCTAACAACGCTACAGAGAAAGTTTTCTTATAGTTAAGAAATTGGGATCCGCTGTTAGGAGAAACTTGGATGACTAAGTGTTTGCCATCTATTGCTCCTAAACAATTAGGAAAATTCCAAAGTTCGTAAAAATGCTTAGCAATATCTCGCCACTTTTCTTCTGTAGGTTGAGGCAACATTTCTTTCACGAGTCTTTCCACAATCACTCAATCACTTTACAATTTGATGTACCATACTGTAGCGTGTCCAAGCTGGTAACTGAACGAAATTGTGGTCAGTGAATCCCGTGGCTAAAAACCTAAAAAAAAAAAAAACAGAAACAGTAATAAGCATAATCCCATGACGTGTTATGTTATTTATTGATATTTATTATAATGTTATTAATGTGTTTTAAGTAAAAAGCTTAAAATTGTCATAACACTTTCTTCTGTCACAAAAAAAAAACAGAAACAGTGACACCAGAAATCAATAAATTATCAGTGAAATTTTTACGAATAGTCTACATTAGGAATAAAAAGTGAAACACATGGAGTGAGCAAGATGGGGCAAAACTCTCTAGTATAAGATATGATCCAACAAATGAATTACCATTCCTTTGGTGTTGTAAATTTTATTTAATCCCTTATTGTGAATATATAAAGATGATCCTTAGTTAAGTAAGATCTAGAACCAGGCAGAAGCAAGACAGTACGACCACAAAACTTCATATTAAAGAAACATACTATCAGTTAAATAGATTTTGATGTCTTAGAGTACTTTAAAAACTATATTTTTGTTAAATTTGAAATCATAGCATGAAAAAAAATCACTACTTAGTAATAGAAAACTCCACACAATAAAGTTTGATATTTATAAATAAATAAATTAATATTCTCAAAAATAANTAGCTGTTATGTTAATTATACATATTTTTTTAATTTATAGGACCAACATGTAAGATGGAGTAATATTCATGATAATTATAGAAAATCATTTAAGAAAATTGCAATCAAATGTGGCCAAATGGCAAAACGAATTAAACACTATAAATACTAGATCAATTAAGCTTTCTCAACAAATTTTTTGCTGAAAGAGAAACAGAAGGAAATATTGAACCTCGAGAGGCTAAATTGAAGATTGGAAGACAAGATGACGAACTATTATAGATCATGTACTGTACAAGCTATGAAGGAATCCACAGTAAATTCACCTGACCCACAAGACTTTAGGAGTGATGATTGCTGTACAAGTGACACTAATGCTCAAACTTTACAAAAGACATTTAAAAAAAGAAAGTGCTTCATCCACATTGATGAAATATATTCTTTTGAAAAACACAAGCCAAAATTCTACACCTACAACTCATCCAGTTGAAGCTTTCTTGTGTGGCATTTCTTCAACTTTAAAAATGTTAAATCCATATTTATTGAATTTAGCAAAATCAGAAATATTTGCGATAGTACAAAAATATGAAATGAAAATGCTTACACAGCAGCCAACACAAGCACATGAAGCATACAGAATTTTGCCAGAACCCATGCTAAATACTTTTTCGTATGCTTCAAGCAGCTTAAGTTCATCATCAAATGATCGTGAATTTACATTACTAATACCAAATTCCATAGAACAAGACAATATTAAACATCAATACTTGTCTCCATCTATCAAAAGCTTTGTAAACCATATTATTCAAGACTAAATTCAATAATTTGATGAAAGCTAAACTTGCTAGATTTATGTTTATGTATTTCATTAAAAAAAAGTTTATCTAATAACTAATTTAATTATTTTATGTATTTAAGTCTGAATTTTTATTTAATTGCTTACCTGAGACAAACTGCTAAACATTCCTTCGGTGTTATGGCTAATCTCCAATGAGTGTCATGTTTCTTCAAATATTTCTGTTTTGTTCAATAAAACATGAAATGCATGTTGGGACATTTGAAAATATTCGAAAAATTTAGATTTGTCATCTATTAATTCTTTATGAAAGAGTTTCATACTCTTTTATTCTTAGATTCTTCATCTATTAATTCTTTATAAAAGAGTATGAAACTCTTTCATAAAGAATTAATAGATGACAAATCTAAATTTTTCGAATATTTTCAAATGTCCCAACATGCATTTCATGTTTTATTGAACAAAACAGAGAAATATTTGAAGAAACATGACACTCATTGGAGATTAGCCATAACACCGAAGGAACGTTTAGCAGTTTCTCAGGTAAGCAATTAAATAAAAATTCAGACTTAAATTGTTTAATATTGTCTCTTCTATATTGATATTTAATATTGTCTTGTTCTATGGAATTTGGTATTAGTAATGTAAATTCATGATCATTTGATGATGGACTTGAGCTGCTTGAAGCATACGAAAAAGTATTTAGCATGGGTTCTGGCAAAATTCTGTATGCTTCCTGTGCTTGTGTTGGCTGCTGTGTAAGCATTTTCATTTCATATTTTTGTACTATCGCAAATATTTCTGATTTTGCTAAATTCAATAAATATGGATTTAACGTTTTTAAAGTTGGAGAAATGCTACTCAAGAAAGCTTCAACTGGATGAGTTGTAGGTGTAGAATTTTGGCTTGTGTTTTTCAAAAGAATATATTTCATCAATGTGGATGAAGCACTTTCTTGTGGTATCTGCTTTCTTTTTTTAAATGTCTTTTGTAAAGTTTGAGCATTAGTGTGACTTGTACAGCAATCATCACTCCTAAAGTCTTGTGGGTCAGGTGAATTTACTGTGGATTCCTTCATAGCTTGTACAGTACATGATCTAGTTCGTTATCTTGTCTTCCAACCTTCAATTTAGCCTCTCAAGGTTCAATATTTCCTTTTGTTTCTCTTTCATCAAAAAATTTGTTGAGAAAGCTTAATTGATCTAATTCGTTTTGCCATTTGGCCACATTTGATTGCAATTTTCTTAAATGATTTTCTATAATTATCATGAATATTACTNATTGCAAAGGAAAAATTTTCTGTTAGCGAACCCTTTGTTAAATATTTCGAATATCACCACTGCTTATCTATATCGTATCGGGGTTAATATGGAGGTTATTGCATGGTCACTTATCCTCTGAAGAGCCGGCCGAAGCATTTTTGCTTGACCATACGAAATTACTCGCGAAGATCCGCGGGAAATGCCTTCTGGGAGATCTTTTAAGATACCTGGCCAGTATTTAGGCGTTACAGACGTGGAGAAAACCCGAAAAATTCCATGTAGCCAGCCCGCGCGAACCCACGACTGAACTCCCACAGTGTTCAGGGACGAAGACCGCTTTGTTTCTCTCTTCTTTCTTTGTACGAAGACCGCTTGGGCACTGGCGGGCCTTTGGGCCTTTTAAACTTCGGATCGCGCAAAAAGCGTGACATTGCATATGCACCACGGTGCGGAAGAAATTGACATTAATGTGCTGTATATATTTTTACAACTAAATGTCATATTTCAAAATTGGTAGAAATAATAATTTCAACAAAACAAATATTTTTTTCTTTTTATAAACAGATAAAAATAAAACGCTTTAAAAATGTATTACTTAACATCAATAGTAGTAGAGAAAGCGAACAGCGTACGTGACTAACCAAGCTATTAAGATGGCCGTCATTACCGATGTAATTCGTGTTACAAAATAAGGTACGAAGTGTGTGACAACAGTAAAAACATCGCATTTAACGTATTATTATAAGCAAATGAACGTAATAAACATCTTTATGTCAGTTTCTGAACGGATTTTAGAAGTAATTGATGCATGTTTATTTCAATTTTTGCAGCCATATTGAAAAAATTAAATATTTGATACGAGAAAAATTATATATACCGATGATTCTTTTTGATTAAACTCTTCTAATATAAAATAATTAGTAGATTAATATTCTTAATACACATATTTATTTATTCAAAACATAGTTAAGTTTGATTATTACGTAATTAATCCTTGTTGAATTGTACAGTACATGCTGTACAATACGTGTTTAAAGTCGTATTTAAATGTAAGGAAATATAAAGTAGGTTGCGTGTTTAATGATTTTAAGATGTAATTATTATATAATTTCTTCCATTATTTACTCGTTAGACAAAAAGAAACAATAGAAGACAAAGAATTCTCTATCATGCTTTTTTTTTGTTTTTTTCTATCTTACATTTAAATTTGATGTTGTAATCATTGTTTTGTTGCTTCAGAACTTTATCATATTTGGCAATCTTAAATTAAGAGCTTTTTCTACCATTTTAAAGTGATGATTTCAATATCAATGCCATTATTTATTATTGTTATAAAATATTTACACACATTTTAAAATCAAATATTTTAGGGAGTGTAAAGATTCAGATTCAGTAGTTAAAATTTATGAATTGGATGAAGTAATTGACGAGGAGAAAAGTTGACTGCGTTAATAAATGGATAATCGAGTAATTTGTAAACAAATAACTAAGTCGGATTGAAGCAATTGAAAGATAATTAATTGTAAGTATTATTTCAATTTTAATTTACCATTACATTGCAGAAATATAAAATAACTTTCTTAACCTAAATAAGCATGAATGTATCAAAATATTTTAAGAAAATGTGTGTAAAAACTGAACGTTAAATAGTGTTATCATTAAAATGAAAACAATTTTAAAAAAGTTTACTGTAAAATTCTACAATCTTCCTATGTGGTAACTATTGACATAAAATATTTGTGAACATTTTAATATAATGATTAACTGGGTTTAAATTACCATATTTACTCGTGTATAAGACGATTTCGCATATAGGATGATGTGTGACTTTAAAGATTAAAAAATAAAGAAAATTAGATTTATTAATACAGTTCTAATTTCATTTTGTCTAATCACAAATAAAATGTCAAATGCACGTAAATTCACACGTTGTCCCACAAAAATTACTAGCATTTTAATCTTTAAGGAAAAATCTTGTAAAATCGACAACATAATTTGTTCATGTAATCAGGAACCTTTTTTGCCAATTCTTAACAGTCAAATCTATACTTCTGAGTTTCTCCAAATTCTGATTTCCGAATAATTATCTGTTTTCACGTGGGAATGGATTGAAACTTATATTGGGCTCCCGTGTGATTTTGCAATTTAAATTTGGAAATCAATTCAAAAGCTTTGCTTTTTTCTATTGCTATTCGTCTTTACTCCTGCAATAAACAAGAATAATTTAAACAACCCAGATAAAATACTTTTGTTTTTAAATACCAGAAGGTGAGCATTTGCTAGAAAATGTGAATACATTGTTCACAAAAGTTATTGCAAAAACCTAAAGAATCCTTCACTTGCACGTACAGGATGACCTAAGTTTTTGAAGCAGTGAAAAAATGAAGAAAAACCTCATCTTATATGTGAGTAAATATGATATATCTCAATCGCTATATATATGTATATCAGTGGTTCCCAACCTTTTCTAGGATGCGGAACACTTTTGTGAGCAATTTTCTTTAGCGGAACACTTACTTAAGTTAATATGAAATACATAAGCTTGTCATAAGTTATTTTATTAGAATTGAGCAGTTATAATTCAAAATCTCTACTCATATTATTAACGCCAATTTTAGGACAGAAAAAAATATACCTAAATAACTTTAATGGGAAACTTCTGCCTGATGTTTCTTACATATTTCTTCTATGTTGGGACGTATATAAGACAATGCCTCTAAATTTGTCAGTCTTTCCTTTTTTATTTTGGATTTTGTATTGGTTTTAATGTGGAAAACCCAAGTTCACATAAACATGAAGTTGAAAAAATTAGTAAAATTTTTATGGCTTTTTTTATATCAGTGGATATTCTTGTTGGAACGATATCCAGAATTCATCAAGATTCGTTTCAGCGTGTTTGATTTTCATGGAGCAGTCAGGTGACAAGGATATAAGCTCCTCTTCCTCTGAGACATTACATTCAGAATTATCATATAATTCTTTTGAAATAAATGGATTCCTAATCCAGTAATATTTGTCCGTGTCGAGAGAATGAAAATATTTTCTTACGTTGTTTTCTACTATTGCTAAATGTTCTGATATCAAGGAAACAATATCGGTATTATTCAGTATGGAAGGAAACATACTGAGATTATTTTCTTCTACTCTTTTTTTCCAAAGAATGATCTTGTGGAAAGCTGATAGTTTGTCCGTTGATGTTAAGATGTTTTCCTGTACACCTTGCATGGTAGTATTCACAATGTTCAAATAATTAAATATGTCCGTTAAATATCCAAGTTTGGCACACCACATATCATTTTTAAGATTTTCTGAAAAGCACATATTTTCTTGTTCGAAGAAAACTATCAATTCTTTTTTCAGTTCCAGTACACCAAAAAGCATTTTTTCTCGAGAAAGCCACCTGATTTCTGTATGAAAAATTAACCCTTCATATTTTGCTTCCATCATTGCACACTGTTGTTTGAAAATTCGGGATTTCAACGGTCTCGTCTTTATGTAATTTGCCATATTAACAACGCTAGTAAGAACATCTTTTAATTTTGCAGGTAATGTTTTTGCAATAAGCAATTCCCTTTGCAAATGTCACAAATCCCTTGACTGAGCCTATCATTGATGGAGCTCCATCAGTGCAGATTTCCACGCATTGTTCTAACTTCAAATTCAAACGTTCAAAGAATTGATAGCATTATAAATGGCTTCTTCACTCGTTCTTTCTAGTAACACTCTGCAACACAAAAATTCATTCACTATTCTATTTTCTTTAACAAATCGAATGTATCCAAGTAAAATGGCTTTTCCACTAGTATCTGTTGATTCGTCAATTTGAAGAGCGAAAGATATAGTGTGAAGTTTACTTGCAAGTCGAATACGATTGCACACTTTCCGATTTCCGACTAAATCTGCGAAATACTTGGGAGATGCTTACGGAACACCGGTTGGGAACCACTGATTTAGAATATTTTTCCTATCCAAATTATTCGTTTTGGAGGTTTTTTTTATTTGCGATAAGATCGAAGGCAAACTTAAAAAGTTTAATTGATATAACAAAGCAATCCCGGTAGACGCCATTTTCGACTACTGGCACGTGGCCTACCTACTGTAGTAGCTTGTTTATATTTACGGCTGGCAGATGGCGCGTTTCAATTGTAGGGTAATTTCTGCATGCGAGTACACGCGATACGGAAAGACGACGGAACGGCAACTGTTTCCGTCGTTCGTTGCCGCATGTGAGTACCAGGATTTATTGTGTGAATCTAAGGATGACTCAAGATATATAAATTTCAGTTCGCAAAGTTTGTAAGTCCTGTTGTCAAGTTCGAGACCTGTCAATCTGTTCATTCTTCACCCGATCTATGGAATCTGATACAGTCCATTATGTATGCAGTCTGTATGTTTAATTTGTACAGTACTTTTAAGTTGGCTGAGGAGAGGCTAATGCCCGAAACGCGATTTGTAACTAGCGTCCCAACCGAATAAAGTGATGGATAATCTGCCAAGTGTTTAAGAGAAGTCACGTTATTGTGTCTGAATAAAGCAAATTAAATTAAAACACGGTTTCATCGGAATAAAAAAAAAAAAAATTCATATTTTATGCGACGAGGGTCGCAAAAGATATTAATGCGGGCCGCAGGTTGCCCATCCCTGATCTAGAATAATACTATTTTGGGAGAATTTGTTTCAGATTTCAGGGGAAACTTAGTTTTAAGGTCCATTTACACACCTGTCCGCTCAGTGCAGTGAATTTTTGCCGGTGGGAAATCGTTGACCTAGTTTTAAATTACCCTGTCCAGACTTGTCCGTCACAGAACTTTGCAGTGGAGGGGGCTTGACCGTAACATGAAAGTACTGTACTGTACATTTGACCCGAAGGACATTTTCACTGACGGTAAATTTTGTTTTCCAATGGATGACGAACGTTTAATTGAAATGGTGCATCAACACTTCTATTTGATTTGTCTCATTCGAAATACATGGACATTGAGTACAAAATGAATATTTGGAGTGAAATAGGAAAGGAATTGAAGACTGATAAGTAATTTTATAAAATATTACTTTTAAATATTTTATTTTTTTTTATTTAAATCAAAATAATCAATAATTAATTATAATCAAGTACAGGTATTTTACTTTACTTCTTTATTTTAAATATTAACAATTCTAAAACATAAATTTTTAAAAATTTTTTCTTTCTGCCACGGAACAGCCCCTACTTCCGAATTGAAATCTTTGTATAATTATCTTACACTGGAGGCTCCATTTGCTGAATTTCTTCCTTGAAGAGGGAAGCTGAGTACAACTGCCTCATTTTTATCATTCGTATCAGCTGTAGGTTCTCTGGTTTGTATATGACTGTTATACGAATATTTAATAATTATGTAATACACAAATCGATATTATACAGTCTACATTTTCCGGTAGTGCCTGAATTCGTCTATTGTATATTCTGAATTTTTGACTCAGAATCCCAAAAATATTTTCCACAATTCTCCTTACTCCGCACAAACGATAATTAAAAATACGTTTGGGAATATCCAGTTGTCCTCTCGAATATGGCCTCATCAAATACTTCCTGAAAGGAAAAGCCTCGTTCTCTCGTCCTCTACAATTACATAAGGAGCTTCATTTGTTGTACTGTACCTGCCAGCAGAGCATTTTGTGGAATAGATAAAATACATCGTTCGAGTGATTTTCCCAGATTAGATTGAGCGAAAATCCCGCCATCGCTATTTTTTCCGTAGGATCCAACATCTACATCTGTAGTTAGCATCTACAAGTGCTAACAACGCTACAGAGAAAGTTTTCTTATAGTTAAGAAATTGGGATCCGCTATTAGGAGAAACTTGGATGACTATGTGTTTGCCATATATTGCTTCTAAACAATTAGGAAAATTCTAAAGTTCGTAAAAATGCTTAGCAATATCTTGCCACATTTCTTCTGTAGGTTGACGCAACATTTCTTTCACGAGTCTTTCCACAATCACTTTACAATTTGATGTACTGTACTGTAGCATGTCCAAACTGGTAACTGAACGAAATTGTGGTTAGTGAATCTCCTGTGGCTAAAAACCTAAAAAAAAACAGAAACAGTAATAAGCATAATCCCATGACGTGTTATGTTATTTATTGATATTTATTATAATGTTATTAATGTGTTTTATACCTGCTATGTTAATTATATATATATTTTTAATTTATAGGACCAACGTGTAAGATGGAGTAATATTCATGATAATTATAGAAAATCATTTAAGAAAATTGCAATCAAATGTGGCCAAATGGCAAAACGAATTAGATCAATTAAGCTTTCTCAACAAATTTTTTGATGAAAGAGAAACAAAAGGAAATATTGAACCTTGAGAGGCTAAATTGAAGGTTGGAAGACAAGATAACGAACTAGATCATGTACTGTACAAGCTATGAAGGAATCCACAGTAAATTCACCTGACCCACAAGACTTTAGGAGTGATGATTGCTGTACAAGTCACACTAATGCTCAAACTTTACAAAAGACATTTAAAAAAAGAAAGCAGATACCACAAGAAAGTGCTTCATCCACATTGATGAAATATATTCTTTTGAAAAACACAAGCCAAAATTCTACACCTACAACTCATCCAGTTGAAGCTTTCTTGAGTAGCATTTCTCCAACTTTAAAAACGTTAAATCCATATTTATTGAATTTAGCAAAATCAGAAATATTTGCGATAGTACAAAAATATGAAATGAAAATGCTTACACAGCAGCCAACACAAGCACAGGAAGCATACAGAATTTTGCCAGAACCCATGCTAAATACTTTTTCGTATGCTTCAAGCAGCTCAAGTCCATCATCAAATGATCATGAATTTACATTACTAATACCAAATTCCATAGAACAAGACAATATTAAATATCAATATAGAAGAGACAATATTAAACAATTTAAGTCTGAATTTTTATTTAATTGCTTACCTGAGAAACTGCTAAACGTTCCTTCGGTGTTATGGCTAATCTCCAATGAGTGTCATGTTTCTTCAAATATTTCTCTGTTTTGTTCAATAAAACATGAAATGCATGTTGGGACATTTGAAAATATTCGAAAAATTTAGATTTGTCATCTATTAATTCTTTATGAAAGAGTTTCATACTCTTTTATTCTTAGATTCTTCATCTATTAATTCTTTATAAAAGAGTATGAAAGAGTCTCATACTCTTTTATAAAGAATTAATAGATGAAGAATCTAAATTTTGAAACTCCCCTTCCATTGACCTTTTTGTCCATGCTTGATGTACACACTTCGACACTTTCTTGATTGCATTTCTTTTTCTTCATCATCCAAATATATAGCTATCATAGCCAATTTATCCTCAGAAAAGTCCATGACCACTCACCGAGAGCACAAAACAAATACTGCGCAGTTACATCACTGTTGTGGGTAATTACTCATCACTGTGCTGTTCTCGATGTCACTGTCACCAAATGGTCACTGTTGTGTGTAAATGGACCCTAAGAAGGAATACCAGGTCTGTTTAGGGGGATTTTTGCAACAGAAGGTTGGAAACACTGCAACATGCTCATTTTCTTTCACACACAATTTTAGGATCGCGTTACATTGGTAAATCGGGCTGCCTGCATTTTCTATTCTTCTGATGATAAGTAATTTTAAGTATCTATCCAAAATTTAAAAAATTATATTAAAAATGTTTATTCCTTTCCTAATTTCATTTTTGTAAAATTTTATTGTTTCAAGAACAAACTTTTGTATACAAATATGTGCAATTATTTACATTATAGAAATGCCACATTTTTCATATTCTTGTAAAATTGAACCAATTTAAACTAATTATGTTGATATTAATTAACAAATTTGTTAGCTACTATCAATGTAATTATAAAAATGGACCAGCTCTGAATTTTCTTAGCAAGCATTGTTATATAATAATCATCTCTAATACACTTTGCTGATATTAATAACAATCAGTTCATTATAAAAAATAATGAAAACCCTAAAAATATAAATTTAACAAAATTGCTATAGTTTAGTAATGCTATGGCAGCATTTCGGTAATACAGTGGATTCTGCTTAATTGGGCCACCAGTTAATCGAGGTAGCTGATTTATTGGGCCAAATCTCAAAGAACAGAAATCAAACTAATAAACTAATACATGATTTAAATGCTAAATTGGAACAGTAGAAGAAAATTAATTTAGAAATTTTTGATACATTTTAGGGATCTTCTGAAAATACTGTATATCAGCAGTACGTACCTAATTTCGTTTGGGCCTAACAGTTAGCAAAGATAAAGCTATTTGTGTCTTTTGCTTGAGCTATTTGGTCTTTCCGAAGGGGAGTCAGCATAGCAAGATATATCACACCATGATCTTGTCTGGAGCTACTGACACTGCCTTGGATTGGATCATCATTGGTGTAATGATGATATTGTGTAAGGAACATGATTAGTCAATTTAAACTGGTAATGAATGCTGTCGAGGAGAGAACATTGAGGAACACAATTAGTTAAATTTGAATTGGTGGTGCATGCATCTCAAGGAAGAGATTGTTGGCGAAAAACATCACGCAGTGTGGCAGACCTAGAATAAAGCTATAACCAGCAAAGTTGCTGACTGGTTGGCTGTCAGCTGTCGACAGCTATATATTTAGTTTGTTTAATTGGGACACCCGCTTAATTGGGCCAAAATGGATTAGTCCCAAGCTGAATCCACTGTATTTAAAAATGTCAAATTTAAATTTGATTTCTTTTTTAAACTTTCAAGCCTTTACTTTTCAAGAATGCCTCATCATTAGGTTCTCTTCCCAAGAAATCTCTCAGCATATCGAATCCATCCTAAAGACAAAAATATTTTCCATAATTCCTGTGTATAAACATGACAGAGAAAAAAATCATACCTTTGTTCCACCAGGTGCCAAAATTTTGTTTCTGTAATCTTTTCCAGTCTGATAATTCATGATACCTTCGGATTTGAATCGACTGAAGAACATGTCCATGCTGTACACTTCACTCCACTGTAATATAAAAATATGTAGATTTAAAACTTTTTATTATTGATCATTAATGAATAAAAAGTGTATGAATTGGGTTGTACTTAACAAAATTTCTATAGGGCCTCCACATTGTTTCTGGCCATGTGTAGCACCCTTTGTCAAATGTCTGACAGATGACATACTCTGTTGGTAGAACCATTTTTATGGATAGAGTGTGGGGACCATTTTATTGGAGCTAGAACTGGCATTTGTTGATGGGAATTGATCTCGAAAAGGCTCCAGAAAAAATCAAAATCANTACTCTGTTGGTAGAACCATTTTTATCAATAGAGTGTGGGGACCATTTTATTGGAGCTAGAATTGGCATTTGTTGATGGGAATTGATCTCGAAAAGGCTCCAGAAAAAATCAAAATCAAAATGAGACATGTTGGATGTTTGAGATGCTTGAAAATTTCTTACACACATGTGAGGATCTGAATCCAGACTTTTCATGTGTTTATATCATTTCACATTGTAGCCATACCTTCATTCCATAACTGTCAACTTTTACACCTGGGAGCTAAATATCTGCTAAGTTCTCAGGCTTAATAACGACGCTTTCTCAGCACCTTTCGACCTAATATCTCTGTTTCAACAATCCAACATGAAAAACAGACAACAAAGTGAGGCATTCGTCACCAGTTCCTCGATCGGAGCACTTGAGTTTTCCCTGTGCTAAAACTTTGGATATTTCCTCGCCTAATAACTGTGGAAATAAGAACTGTCTTCTTTTGTGATTTCATACAAGGTAATTATCGCCACGCAAACTTCTGTAAACTCTCTCTCTCTCTCAAATCGGGAAAAAACGTAATATCTTAATATCGAATACTTATCAAATCAAGAAATGTATCTAACAGCAGCCCTAATGTATAGCCTATTGTTAACCATTAAACAGTTGTTACGTTAAAATGTCTATGAGTAGGTAACTTTTGGTGTGCTGTCTCTCCTTCCATCCCGACTCTGATCGCTCCGTTCGCTCACACACACGACTGCTCACACGTCTGAACGAAACAGTTTCTGTGTCTAGCCATGAAGACACAGTGGTGTCAGTCCTGACGAAACTTGTCATTGCTATCTTCGCCTACGCGATGTCGACCCTTTGGTCACGTGGTGCCGAAGTATAGGGAGGCACTTTGGCATTGTCACACACATTTCTGCAGCATTATTGTTACTACACCAGCAATATGGCAATGAACATTACTGTGTAACAAAATCAGCTGTTCTTGCACAAATGCAGGTCATAAGTGGCATTCAAGGAATTTCTTGTTCCACCAACAGATGCTATTCTAGCTGCATTATAATAGTCCATGTGATCTATCTGTTAAAACAATTTTGCCAACAAAGTAGGCACCTGATGGATATTTGCTATCAGGTGTTACATGTGGTCAGAGACTACATGAAAGGCCAATAAAAGTAAAACCCACTTCATATGTTTTATTCATTAGTGATGAATATTTATATCATGACCCTTCTATGTCAAAGATAATATAATATTAATATTTTCATTAAACTGTTTGATCTATAGTTTCAAATAATGTTTAAGAAAATATTATTCATGGCTGTAGAATGTTATAATTTGGAATGCACAGTTTTTTATCTTCTAGTTTTTTCACTTTTTCATTCAATAATGTGAGGCAGGCTACTAAAGAAGGCTGAAAACTTTTGTGTCATAATAAAAAAATTTGCTGGAAAAAGTGAGGAAAACGATCTTGTGTGACTTAGTAGAAAAGTTCCAGCTTTCAGGGGAATCGATACTTGCTGACTTATTTAACATATGTGCATGATGAACTGTGTATCATTACTTGTTTACTATTATTCATGGAATTGTTTTTGACAAAAGAATGTTACTTATTCTTAGTTCAATTTATAACAAACAAAAATTATTAAAAACAAAAAGCACAAATCTTATAATGTAATCATTTATTCCATGTTCAAATGATATTCAAATTAACAACTCAGTAAACAGAATCAAATACAACTTACCAAATAGCTATAATATCCTGCATCATACCCATCAACTAGATGCCCAAAATTAGCAGCAAAATTAGTACCTTCTGTTGGAGGAATACCAAGAAGTGAGCAACTCAAATCATGATAAATTTGTCTTGTATCAGCCTAATAATAATAAATATTTTAATCTCAAATGACAAATTTGAATAATTATTAATAAATCTTCTTTCCTTACTTTTGGATTGGTGTGAATGTTATAATCAAGCATGCTTAGGGCTATTTGACGCAAATTAAAATAACCAACATTAGCTAAACGAGAATGTACAAGAGATTGTAAAATATTATCTGGTAGAGGACTTCCATCTTTGTAATGTCCAGACATTCTTCTTAGGGTTTCTGGTTCCCAACACCAATTTTCAAGCATTTGAGATGGTGCTTCTACAAAATCCCATTCAACATTTGCTCCACTAACAAAATAATACAAGTTTAATATTTCATTTCAAAGTAATCAGAAATTTAATATTATAATTAATTAAATATAAATAAAAATAAATTAATATGTGGGTCAGACAAATATAAACCAAACTTTTTCCCAACAGCAGAAGGGCAAATGTACACAGTCCCAACTATGTATAAATATTAGTTGTCATGTGTAGACTGATTTCCTGCCATGCACAATGCATTATAATCAAGTTTTTAAAATGTGAATCTAACCAAGATTTTGTTAAGTATAAATATACAGTTTGGGAATGAAATATTTGCATCAAAGATGCAAATATTTGCATCTTTGATGCAAATAATGCCACAGCAAATGCCATATGCCACTAGCAAATGCCATATGCCATGTAAATATTTGCATCAAAGATGCAAATATTTACATGGCATATGGCATTTGCTAGTGGATTTAACAATATGCAAAACATCATGTATCCATGTTGCCCCCAAGACAAGCATAATGTCAGATAACATTCAAGTAGTTTGAAGCCTTATTGAAGGTGTCTAGACGTTAATAGTGGATGAAATTTATACAGGAATTAGGATAAGCCATAGCAGCATGTAGCCCATCATTTGGAATGTGTTAAATTCAAAAAAATTGAAACTTGATGGGTTCCATACCTTTGAATTAGATCAGAAAGCTGTTTGATTTGGAGTTTCTCAGAGACTGCTAAATTTGTACAAGGTAGAGGGGGATGCCCTTTTCAATTTCATTGTCATCTGTGATGAGTCATAAATGCATCATTATACCACAGACTTAACAACATAACCACAGACATAACAAGCCAGTATGAAATTGTGGAAAAAGGATGGAGTAGGTCCTATGAAGGGAAAAACAGTTGTCTGAGTAAGATTCTCATCATTGTTTTGAGATTATAAAGGCATTGTATATGTTGATTTCCTCCAGTTAATGCTGCCTACAACTGAAAACTGTTAGACAGAATCAAGGCAGCATTTTCAGGTGAAATTCCTGTTCTATTTCATTTCTGATGTGTTCTATTTTCTTTCAAATTTCTTTTTTTAAATTGATGGACTGAAAACATTTGTGATACATTACAAAGTAACTGAAAAGTATTATAAGGTTAGTGCGATACATTTATGAACACTTTGTTTATTGGATGGATTTTAAGACAGAATATTGGTCCAAAAGGCATGTTGTTCCATTCTGATAGCAATCCAATTGGGCAATCTCATCTGTTCCTAAATGGCAATGTGAGTCATCACATTGCCATCCTACATCAAGACAAATTAATGAAAATGCACTGGATTACTGTCAAACATCCTCCATTCAGCCAAGCTGTATTTCCATCTGATTACAACTTGGTTGGACCTCTCAAGGAGTCATTAGATGAAAATGATTCAAATATGATAAACAGTGGAATCTTTGTATGCAATTGTCTTTGGGCAACAGCCCACTAGATTCTACAATGGATGAATAAAAAAAAACTCAAATCAGGTGGAGAAAATTTCAAATGTTAGAGGTGTAAAAATGACTTGTGTGTAATTTTAAAAATATTCATTTAATAGAATAGGACAAAAGGTTTGGTTTATATTTGACTGACTCTCATATATATTAAACAATTACCTAAAGAAAGCTAAATTTGCAGTTGTACAAATCTCATGCATTACATGACCAAATTCATGAAAAAATGTTTTGACCTGAAAATTAAATGAGTAATTTTTAAAATTCAAACTTTTACATTAAGAAAGAATATAATAAAAAATTATTACTATGTAAAAATCATTGCAAATTTATAAGATTGGTAATTAAGTTTTGAAAACCACAATATATCTTATTTTCTGAAACATTTTTGGAAAGTGTCATTTCATTATCAATGATTTAAACATGTATTTGCTTTATATTCCAAAGATTAGAATTTTTCTTAAAAATATAGAACAAAATGCAAGCTGAAATTGCTAATGATGGGATGATATGTCTCAAAAATGGTCATTATTTTCTACTGTTGAAGATGATACATACTTCATTATGATCTAATAAAGATGGTTTCTCATCTGTTGGTTTGGTGAGATTAGCAATGATTACTGCTATGGGAACTTGTCTGTCTCCATCAGGCAGCAAACATCCTTGCTAATAAAAATCAAACAATAAAATTAATTTATTAATTCA
>NW_019385867.1:139493-141080 GCF_000671375.1 Centruroides sculpturatus | reverse complement strand
TATGCTATAAACAAAAAATTGTAGGATTACTTACCGAGTGTGCACCGTTCGACGTCGCCATTGCTTAAGCTTGTTTTCGTCGCGAAGCAGCGCACCAAATGGCCGCGTTTTCTGATAAGTTATTTTTCTGCGAAAACTTCGTTGAACTTTGGAGACATCATTAATAGAATATAAATAATTTTTATGGCTGTTGAATAAGAAATATTTCTTTCACAAGAAATGTATAAAATTAGTGCTGTATTAGACTTACGGTACCTAATTTACATACTGTACTGACGATAGTAAACTCAACTTACTCGCCTAAACTCTCCGTAGCGTGGCGCTGGACGGCGGAAAGTATATATAGGCCTATAATTATAATAAAGTTACAATAAATTAATATATAATTATATGTACAGTACCTAATTTATATATAATTTATTTATAATACTAAACAGACGATAGCAAACTCAATTTAGCTGCTCCGTAGTGTGAGAGTAGCCAAGGGTATAAGGAATTTACCTATATCACTTACTGGCGCACGATCGTGTGATCGGCTCTCTAAACTTTTTATAGGAAGGCGCTGTATCAAAATTGACGAGCATCTGAACGGCGAAGTTCAGATGCTCGTCAGGTTCCCGACACCAGTTTGTCAATTTTCTCGTTGTGCGGACAAACACGCGTATGAGATCTTATTCGGAACCAATTGAAGAGACATTTAAGTATATTTAACAAGAGTAAATTTAATAATTCTAAAACAAAACGAATACAAATAATCGATGAACGACAATTAAGCAACAAGCTATAGGCTAAGACCTATTCTATGCTAATGCGCGATCGAGAGAGAGAGCTCACAAAATCATTCCAAACATACGACCTGTTTCGTTGTCGACGTTTGTCTTCATTTCTGTAGGTAAGGGACTCCTTGTAGATAGAGTTCATTCACTTCTTCGTACGGGAGATCAATACGTGCACAAAATATAAAAGTATCTTCACTAAGTTCAGACTCGGAACTTAGTCTATGGGACTCCGTTAAGGGCGTTGGTCATCAGGAGGAGAACTGCGTGAAGTTCAGACGCTTCGGATCTGTCGAAGAACTCCGTCGCTGAACTCCCCGAATTCGGCCTAAATTCCCCTTATATCTCCTGAATTCCGACCAATCATCGGCCAGTAACTCTTTCGTGAGAACAGACAAAAGGGGGAAGAATGGGGGTAACCATTTCCCATCTGAGTGAGATTTTTAACCAGATAAGGGAAAGTCAGAGGATGTTCTCTTCTGTGAAAGGAAGTAGCATCTGTTATCTGGTTTTTCCCACGTCCAAAACACTAGTTTTTCACAAAAAATGAAGTAATATTTTGTGTCGATAATATAATATTATCAATAAAAATTATTAAATGTGACCCAGGGCCTTTCGGGTCTCACAGTAGCGTGGCGCAGGGTCGGAGGAAAGTAGTTCGGCTGCTCATCCACTATTGGTCCAGACTCTATCAATCTTCTCGCGAAACGACGTTATAGGAGGTACGTTATACGAAAGTTGCTACAATTTTTTCGCTACGTTATAGGAATTGTCGTTATAGGAACGTACGTTATAGGGGGGTCGACTGTAC
>NW_019385867.1:77759-138587 GCF_000671375.1 Centruroides sculpturatus | reverse complement strand
CGATGGCTGTGTACTATGCCAGACCAGAGTCAAGGCATAGTAACTCCTAAAAAAAAAAAAAAAAAAAAAAAAGAGTTCACATCATTTACTGAGTTTACTGTGCAGTGTGAACTCATTTTTTTCGAGAGGGAAGTCAACTTATTTATTAATATATATGCATTAATAAAAATGCCTTAACATTTTATGTATTTTTATATATAAAATAATAACAGAAACAAAAAGAAAATGTACAAATCTATATCAACGTCACAGCAGAATTCAATTTTGCATTTTCTCACATCATGCGTTATTTGTGGCACGTGTTTCACATTTCTGTTAGAAATGAGTGTCCAAAAGCTAACAATGCTTATACTGAAGGAAAAATACAAACTTGTGTCTGAATTTGAATGTAAGAATACTTTGCAAGTCGAATTTTCAAAACAAAAAAACCTTCCAAGAACAACATTGGTGGGAATCCTGAAGAAAAAAAAGAGGAAATTAAGAAACTTTTTATTGATTTCCTCTTTTTTTTTTTTTTTTTATGGCTGTCTCGAAAATGCCACAGAAAGTTGCTGTACAAAGATATTGAAGATGCTCTGGTACGTTGGCTAAAACAAATTCATTCATTGAATCTTCCCATTTCGGGACCAATACTGAAACAAAAGGCGATGGGAATTGTTGGGGAACTTGGAAACCAACTTTAGTGTCAGTGATGGATGGCCAGAGAAGTACATTGCACCAGTGCCGTAACTAGCCATTCCTGTGCCCTGTGAAGGACTTTGCATTTAGGCCCCTTAATTAATTAGGTTTGGGAAAATAATAAAACAAATACATGCATTTTGGGTCCCCCTTCCAAGTGGGCCCTGTGTGGGTGCACTTGTTGCACCTGCCTAGTTACAGCACTGCATTGCACTACTACTGTTCTGCATTGCACTACTGTATTTTCCTAATTGTAGTTTTGTGGTGTTTTCTACTTTGCTTTAGTTGTCATATCGGATAACTCAACACATTTCCACTTCCCCTAGAGGTGTCGACTTATGCAGACTTGACTGTATTTCCCTGAAAATTTACATCATAATCTGAAAATAATTAAATTGATAAATACTGATTTCCAATTACAATCAAAAGTGATATAAAATATGTTCAGAAATGGCATTGTGTTTGCACCATGTGCAATCTATATATGGATATTGTGGGGTAACATTAACTGTAAAGTATAACAATTATTTAGCAGTATTATCATCATAGATATTAGTAGCAATTGTTAATTTTTTTGGTTACATATTTTGCAACAGAATCCAAATCTATCTGAGCAAGACCATGGTCTGGTGATGGTGCAATGGATACCAAATTTGTCCAAAGTAGACAACAGACAGTAACAGTTTCTGTTGGTTGAAGGTTTCATCCATACAGAGATTCATCAATAGATGATTGCAATTGATAGTGATGACTGCATGTCCAAAATGATGGTTGTGTGCACATAAGATTATTACAGAGATGCCACACACAGGCAACACTAAATTGTGATCATTCATCAATGAATCTCTGTAAGGCTGAAACCTTCAACAGACAAACTGTATCACTGCCTATTAGTCTACTTTGGATGTATTTGGAGATTGTTGCACCATCACTAAACTATGGTCTCATTTAGACAGAAATGGGTTCTATAGCAAAATTATACTATCACCTATGACAACTATACTTTAAACCATCATCATACTCTACAGTTAATGTTAAACAAGTCACAATACCCACATATAGATTGCATAAGATGCAAGCATGACCTTTTTTAAATGTGCCTTAAAATTAAAATTCATTAACTTGCAAGTACTGGTTAGGTTAACTAGAAATAAAACATACATAGGTATTCTGAATGATCAACATATTCTTCAACAATCATTTTATTTACAGAATTTTTTATATTTGTCTTATTTAAGTTTTAAAAATGTTTGTAAAAAATGACTATATTTGTCATGTATATATTTTTACATTTTGTTTAATATATTTAAGTATCCTTTCCATTTCAACAGATTTTTGTTATATTGGAAAAAGGTCTCTTTTATCCTTTACAAGATTATTATTTCTTAAATTTATAATAATTATTTTAAAAGATTAATAAAAACAACTTACTAATTGAACATCAGGATGCCATGCAACAGGATTTTTAATTTCAGCAAATTCCAAACCCAGAAGTTCCTAAATTATATTATTCAAAGATTAATCATAATTTTATATCCATAAAAATAAACTAATGAATAAATCTACATAGTTTTTAAATAAAATTAAACAGTAAATTTATGTATTAGTAAACAAAATTTAATCAAGTGTAATTTGGTAGTAGTTCTCATTTAATGTTTATTTCTTTATTTTTCCCACAAGTTTATGGCACAAAATTCACATGGCCTATTTTTGATTAAAATGCATATTTTTTTAATCTCTCTCCAGTCTATGGGCAATATTTTGATGGATCAAACAGCTTTCTGCCCTCTTGACACCAGGTGGTGATGAATAGGGCTCAACATATCTGGAAAAGATCATTCCTCTGAAAAATTCCTGGGGGTTTTTTGACTTGTCTAGTTTGTTTGTTTGTTAAGTTATGGTAACGCTACATTTGAGTGATCTGCCTGGGAGGATGCCTTCTGGGAGGTCTTTTTAAGGGAAACTGGCCCCTATTTAGGAGTTACAGACATGGAGAAAACCTGGAAAACTCCATGTGGCCAGCCTGTCCGAGTGAGGCATGAACCCACGACCAAACTCCCAGTGTTCACGGTACGAAGACTGCTCGGCCACTGGTGGGCTTTGACTTGTCTAGATTTAACCTGGATCCAGAGCGTGGTAAGCTGCCACCTTAACTGCTTGGCCATTCGTCCACTGCGTTGTACTCATTAGTAAAGGTTTGCTTATCCAATAAGTTTTTATTACTAAAGTAAAATTTTACATTTCAAATTTTGAAATTCAGATAAATTGTTGAATGGCAGCATTTAACAAAACTGTTCTTTGTACTTTGTACTTGTTATATATACTGACAACTACATTACTTAAATGATTTAATAATATTTAAATAACTATATATCTCATTAAAATCCTATTAAAATTTATATAAATTTAATTTTCAAAAATGTGTTTCCAAAGTTAATGAAACACATTACAACTTAAACAATTGATCTCAGTCTAAATTATAGATTAAATTTCATATAATATGTTTATTGTAAATATATATTTACAATAAACATACTGTTCTAAATATTTGGGTTGTTGTCTGTATACAGACTTATAAAGGTTATATCTAAATTTAAATAAATCTGGAATTGAAGGCTTGCTCAGGGTCTGGGGTGGCACAACTGGCAAGCAGAGGTTGCAGGTTCAAGCCCCACCAGTTCTTTTCTTTCAGATGATTCTAAATTATTTAATAAATTATTAAAATTATAATTATTAATTTAGTTGAGATGGCACCTAATGTCCACCTCTAGTAGAAAATCACTTAGTATTAATCATTTAATTAGCAGAGTTATAGCCCAATTATTTAAGGTAAATCATTTGATTAAGTTTATACAGATTTACATGCACATTCTATAGGACCTATTCTAATAAAGTGAGGATCAGACATTTGGGTCACCAATTCAAACAAACTTGTAGCCCTAAACACAAAACTCCTTGTCCAAATAATAAAACTCACTTCTCAAGCATTTTCAAAAAATAGGTCTCTGAAAATTGAGTGTTTAGCTTTATAAGTCTTTATGAGTGTAAATTGAGTGTTTAGCTTTAATTATAAAAGTCTTTGGAAGTTGATGACTTATTATAATAAAAATAATAGCCAAGTAGATATGACACTAGGCATTGGAGCTACATGTATATTTGAACTTTTGCAATTTTAGTTTTTTTTTTTTAAATTTGTAACAAAATTATATTATTATTTTACCATATAATTATCATTAGCATTATTATTATTATTCCTCACATTTATAACACAACTTATAAAAACAGAAGATTAAAAAATTCTGATGGCATTTCCTGTTTAGCAGAAAAGAAGTCTCTCTGAATTTAACTCTTTTGTTCTTAAATAAAATTTTTATTTCTTCATATTTCTAGATATGATGGTTTTGTTATAAAAAGAGCCCTCTATAGTGCCCAGATGTAAACAATTTTAAAAAAATCATATTTACTTATGATGAAAGACTATATTGTTTCCATTTCATATGGAGAAAAACAAAAAAAGAAATTTTTACAACTATATATAATTAAAATGAATCTTAGTTTTTAGTAATCTGCTTTGCTATCTTAGAAAACTATATATGAACAAACAGCAACTCATTGAGCTTCTGTTTGTTCATGTTTGTTGTTTGTTTGATTTTAATAGAAATATAGTTTACATGTTTATTTGTAAAAACATTTCTTACTTGGTAAATATTCAATAATCCTTTAGTTACAGTAGGCAATGGAAAATATTCACGTAATTTATTCTGATCAACAGAGTATTTGATTTCTTCCACCAAATTATTATAATAGCGAAGTTCTGAAGGATGTAGCTTATCTTCGAAAGGAATGTCTAGTTTATTGCACTACCAATATAAATTACAGAAAAATATACATAAATCATTTTATACATTCAAATTATATTTAGAATGATGGCTTTTATATTTTATTATACAACAATAATATACCATCCAATAAAATCATACCTCTTTGTTTTTAAGTTCCATTATAAACTTTCTTTCTTCTTTCCAGAGAGGTTCTAATTTTGATGCTAAAGTAGTTAAAAAATTATAAACAGTTTTTGCAGTTTTAGCCATTCTCAAATCTGTTATAAAAGCTACATGATTAGGAAATCCAAGTAATAATGCTGTCTAAAAGTAAAACTTTGTTAAATTCAAGTAATAAATGATTAAAATGAGATATGAAATTATTACAACCTCGTGTCGTAATTCAGCCAGTTTTTCTAAAATGGTACTGTTTTCATCAATACACCTAAACAATTTTTAAATATTGCTAATTGTAAACCTATACACAGTAATTAAACTGATAATTTTATTATAAAACATATCAATAAAAGTAATATTTACCTTGAATTAAATGCATATTCCAATTTTTTTCTTGTTTCAGGGTTTTTTGCTTTCCCCATGATTGAAAAGTAATGAGGATACTTCAATGTAACTTTTCTTTTACCTGTTTCACTCTAGAATAAAGATTATGTAGTTATATACAATACTTTTATATGTGGATTCTAAATTATTCATTTATAAAATTACAGAATGTAATGAAATTTGGTTTTTAGATTTCTGATGAGATTGTCCTGTTATCGTGCAGAGATTTGTTTTATTAATTAAATAAATGAAGATACTGTCAAAAATTTCTTCTTCTAATTTAATATAACACAATTTTCATACCTTCGTCAAGTTTTCAATAAAATCTGCGGGTAGTCCATCTAATTCTTCCTCTGAAAATTCCAAAATAGTATTCTCTTCATTCACATTTTTGATAAATTCAACACAATAATTGCTTATTTCAGTTTTTAAAGATTTTATTTTTGCTTGAACAGTTGGAGACAAATGTAATCCTAACAAAATAATAAATTATATTATAAAAGAAAAATATGGCTTACTTAATTTTACAAAATTCATTTATTCACTTTATTTTATGTGCTTTTCTTTGTTTCCAGAATAAAATATTTGACTAGCATTAATTTTTGAAATGTGTAAATTTCTGGAAATATAAGAGATGATACCTAATGCTTGCATCTAGTGCCAAATTACTTAGCATTTAATTAATAATAGTAGTAGTAATATAGCCTAATATAATTCAGCAATTGTTTGGCTTTAATATATAATTATCATGTTTGGATGTTTATATTTCTATTTAAAATATAATGTTCTATTTCCATCGAGCTCTTGCAGTTCAATAAAAATTATATTTTATATCAAAAAATTATATTTTAGTTAGTAGTGTAATGCATTAAATAAAAAGACATATGTCTTGTTATATTTTTTACATTATTGAAATTTTAAATAATTACCATTTCTCTTTCCTAATTTTATTAATTTTTGTAGATATCGGCTATATTCTGAATCTAATGTTTCATTCTTTGCTTCAAGTAGTAGCAATTTATTAAAGATGTCTTGTCGCATACTGTAAATACCAAATAAGTTTAATTAAATATTTAAAAATAAATTGAAGATGCATACTTTATATTATCTCTCACCCTATTTCAATGTGAAATTCCCTTAATTTACGATCAGCTTCACTGCCTGCATCTCTAAGTGCTTTATCAGTTGACACATGTTTTGGAAGTTCATATAAAGCACCCTCAGTTTGCTTTTCAGCTTCTGCATAATTTAAAGGCTAGAAGAAAAATTAATAGAAATTTATATATACATATATAGTTGACCAGATGAATGAGCAATTAAGATACTTCTCTTGGCGAGTCAGACTAAAATCCAGACAGGTTTTTTTTTCTTATAATTCTTTGCACTCTGAGGGCACTAAGAGGGCATTTTTCTTACAAGCCCATTATGAATTTGGCCAGGCCCATAATGGAGCAGCGAGATAGTGAAGAATGGGCATATCTACTATAAACAATTCTTGGGGTTTTTCAACTTGTCTGGAGCTGATCTTTGTTATCTCAGAGTGGTAGGCAGCCATCTCTAACCACTCAGTCATCTGGTTGTTCATTTCAGATAGGTAAAATAACACTAGGAATTTTTTGGGATGATTCATCTAGTTATTTCAGGTCCTTCTCACCACCCAGCTGTACTATTGTGGGCCTGGCCAATATGAGCTACCTACAAGAGGTTTTCTCAGTTTGCTCAAGGCAGAATTAAAAAACAAAATAGATAAGTATATTTTAATATTACTAAGTAGCCCAACAATTCAATTAATGTTAACATGCTTAAAATTAAAATTTAAAAAATTAATGAAATTACTAAAAAAACATAATAAATTTAAATTTGATTATCTTTTGTGTAAAATAACACTAAAACAATTTTTATAGTTATGTTGCAAAATAAAAATGGAGTCGCAATTAATTTAAAAAATTGTAGTTAAGGGTTCAAAAATGCAGTAAAGTTAAATAAGTTATTATTAAAAATAATTACAAAAACTAAAACTAAATTAATAATTAAAAATAAAAATGGTCTTTACACTGAAACCAAAATTAATAATAAAATCAAAACTAATTAAAATCAAATGAATTGAAAAATAAAATGCTTTTAAAAACTGTATAAAAGTTGTTTTGAAATTTTCAAATTGTAAATCAAATTGATTTTTAAATTTATGTTATTTGTGTATGGCAGTGATGGAACATTTTGCTTTTAATATATGAGCCATTGATTTTGAAAGTGGGACAAGTCCATTTTGTGAAAAAATAGTTAAAGCTAATTTTTATTACAAATTAACATAAAATTTATCATTTTTAATCAGTTCACAATAATTGTCTTTTAATATCAGTATATATTTGTTACTTATTATACAGTAATTTATACAGTCGATATTTATTGTGTGTTGATTTTGAAAGTTAGGCAAGACCATTCTAAAGAAAAATATATGATGGATTTATTACTCTCTGTACTACCCATTCATCATAAATACTTAAAAATCTGCACCATCTAAACTAAGAAATATAATTATATGCATGCAACTTATTACTGAATATTTTTTCATATTAAATTTATCCACTTTTTCCTATAAAATTAAATTTATTTTTGTTTTATTGTAGCTTTTTGAAAGTAGTATGAAATGTTGAAATAAAATAAGTAAAAAATTGAATATTGTATTTATTTACTTATTATAATTACATTCCATTCAAAGAAAAATCAATGTTTTCAAGAAATCATTGGTTTTGAAAGTGAGGCAAGTCCATTGGTGCATACCAAAACCATGATTTTTTTTACATAACACATATATCCATTACTGCATATTAAATTTACAAGAAATAAGACCAAAAAATTATAAAAATAAGTCTATTACCCTTTACGAATATTTTTAAACCCATTCAAATGCAAACCAATAAATATCTAGCAACAACATAACATAGATTTGCACCACTTTCAAAATCAATGGCTCATATATACAGATAAAAACTATTAAAAACAATATAAACTAAAACTAAATTTGTATATCTGTATTTAACCAAATGTTATTATTCCATTAAAAAATAGTTGCTATGGGGGCAAAGAAATAGCTGTCTCTTTAACACCAAGTCTGAATCAAAAGTCTTGTCTCTCCTATCCCTATGCAAAAACTTTCCTTCTACTTTGTTAACCATTTCCACGAATTCATGCCGAGTCTGCAGAGGAAGTTAATGGGTGGTTCTTTCAAAGGACAAATTGTAGACTCCACAGGCGATCTGGTGTGACCTATTTACAAGTACTACTTTGTAAAGTGTTGGTTTCAGTTTTGGTGGGATGGAACATTTTGCTTTTAATATACAGTATATGCAGATTTACAGAAGTTTTAGTGTATTGACAATCCTGTGCAATAAATGCATTTCAGTAAATAAAATCATAGATGATACAATTCCCATCATGAGCATATTTAGTTCCTCTTTGTAAAGATAAAAACACTAAAATACTGTTTTAGGATATGGTTCCAAGTTTTTTTAAATTTTAAATTGTCAACAACTTTAGCAAATCATTCAACATTTTGGAAAGCAAGTGTTAGAAAATTATATGAGGACTTGTTGTAATTATTTTTGAATAATTAGAAAAGACATAAAAGATTATGTGACAGAATTTTTAGTTCTTCCTGAAAAGAGGAAAACACTATAATATTAATAAAATTCCAAAACATTTTGGTTTAAAATTTTTGTTAATCTTCAAAAATCATTCAGTAGCATATGAAATGATACCCAGGAGTTCTATCTCATGAAAAACTGCTTCAATTCTTTAATCTTTCAGTGTTTTTTTAAATAAAGATAGGATGATGCTGATCTCTAGGGAGAGCAAGGAGAGAATCTTGTTCAAAATTGTGTACTAAAATTGTATTTTTTCAGCAACATTGCAGCTCTGAATAAGACTGCTGGGACGTTATCAGAGCTGTAGATTCATACCCATAGGAATAAAAAAAAAATGTCAAAAGGAACCAATGGTTTACACGTGACCCTTCACAAGGTATAGCAATGAATCTGGGCTACTTGCTAAACACGCAGTATGTTTAACAGTGTGATGATATGCATCAGTGGTTTAGCAAATATAAATTTCACCCGGGGCATGATAGGCCCCCTTACACCTCTCACTATGCTAGTGACATGCATGACTATGGTTACAGCCTGGTATTAGTGCAACAGTTATCTCATATTTTACAATCTTTCAGCCATCTCTAGTAAAGTGTGAAACAGTTGATTCTTAGCATTATTTTCAGAAATAGTTCTGAGTTTTTTTCACTTTTAAACTTTATCTCAATTCTGAGTGTCTTCAAAACTCCAGATAAGCTTATTTCGGGTGGGATACATTCACAGAGTCACACATAGACAATAGATTCCTTTTGACTTTTTTTACTCCTGTGGGTACAGTTTACAGCTCCGATAAGATCCCTTCCCCTTTCAGAGCTGCAATTTTACCATATTTTTCAATATATTAAGATTAAGTTATGAATTTCCTTTGGTATGTACTTTACCTCGAGAACAGTTTTACAAGAAACTTGATCATTACTTAAAGCACCAACTTTATCATATGTTTTACGTAGTCTGTCGATTAAATCGTCGGTTCTCTTCAGTAGTTCTTCAGCGCTTAATTTTAAATCGTAACAAAATTTAATTCCCTGTGGAGTCATATTAATCCTACTTAAATGACAAGAACGAAATGAAAATAAATAAACTGATGATTCGGGATTAAATTTCCAATGACTATTAACACATGTAAATCTTTTGGATTTCTTGCAAATATTCGATAAGAAATTAAAATTATTTCTGCACAGACGTAAGACGGTTATCATTCAGACGAAACCTTGTTTAATATTTCGCTTCTTCATATAATAATTAAGATAAGTAAAATCAACTTATTACTGAACGACTCACACCGGCACGAAACGTTGGTTGATAACCACATTGACCGGTGAGATCGCAGCAACTCGTACGAAAAAATGTTAGTGACATATTAAAAATAAGTCAAAGAAAATAAAAATGTAAGGTTAAAAACTATTTATATTTTCATGCACTGTATTGTAGAAATACATTTTATTAAATCATTTTGTAATTTATAAAACAGATAAATCCAACTTAAAACAAAAGTTTTACATTCATTTTTATTTTACTTTATCTTCAGTGGAAAGTTTGTTTAATTTCTTGTACATTTCAAATTTTTGATAAGTTATTTCTAATCAATAAAAAAATTCTTAGCGTCTATCTACATGATGTATTTCCTTTTTAAAAACTAAACATTGTAAACATAATGAGCAATGTACCATAGATTTTCTTTAGTTTCTATGATTTTATTATGTAATACTATCTNTCCCATTGTGGGCCTTAGTGCCCACTGGGGGAAAGAATTAAAAAAAGACTAACTAGCAGACGTGCGGCGCAAACACGCTGCTAATATACACAGTACTGTAAATCATTTACAGTAAATGATATACTGTAACTTAGTCTGTGTTAAATGCCTATTATGTTTTAATGTGGGTTGTATTTGTTATCGTTACAGGTTAGTTAAATAATTGTGAGGATTTTTAGGAATCAATAAATAAAATCGTCCATAAATTACGTAAAGCTATTTTTATAATTTTCAACTACAGTCCCTTCCTCCCGCAACACCGTTGCACCTATCCATTCCTAAAATTATGCATATCCTCAAACCCTCACAACTGTACTAAGGATACTCGGTATTCTGCGTAATTGTACGTAACATGAAATACCGAACACTACATTATTTTGTTAATTGTAATGTACTGTACCGTTGACGTTAACAGTATAGTTCGCTAATGTAACACTCTAGAAAAAGAAAATCATGTACCCAAGAATTTAGATCCTAGTATTGTATAACATTTTTGTAAACATCTTATCTCATAACGCACGGTAAATATTATTTGTAGTTACGTAATTTATGAACATGTTTAAAAAACAAGGAAAAATTAAAATTGAGTTGATTGGCTACGTGCGAGACGGATACTTAGAATAAATATTTATGAAATGTAAACATTTTTAATTGAAAATTACTTCAAATATGCCGCCATTTTTATCGCCCAGAAAAAAAAATCAAATTTTCATCCCAAACAACTATAAACACGAAAATAATTAGGAAAATATTTAATAAATATACAACCACTCTCAAAATATATGGGAATTACAGCGAACTGTTAACTCAAAAATGTACTGTAAGTACATTTTGAGTTAAAAGTTCGCTGTAAAAGTTGAGTTAAATATCCAGCACTTTCGGTTTGCTAGAGAGTGATGTTAAACCTGTATGATTGGCAGAGTTTAGATCACGTGTTGTAGATGAAACTCTGATTCTGATTGGTTATGTGTGACATTTTTCGATTATTATTCCTTTATACACAGTTTATGTAGATATCAATACTCGTGGAATTGAAATCACGTGGGTTGAAAAGACCATTGGCGTCCTAGAAATAATTATTTAACTTTTTGCTTTTAAGGACAATGCGCAATAATCACGAAACATCGAATGCCGATTTCGTTTTCTATTTTACAGAAGGGATTATCAAATTCTCGGTCCTCAATATCCCCAAGAATATGAAAAGCGGGTGTACCAATATCGGAGAGGAAACGAGGTGTATCGGTACAGTTTAATCCATGGATGGAGAATCGGAGTCCGTATTCGAATAGTTAAATCTTTTTACAAAAGTCGGGATTAGGAGTCGATTTTTTAAAAAATACCCACTCGGGAGTGATGCATTTTTCAGCCGACTCTCCCTGGTTTAATCTATACTTTAAAGTAGGAAAACTTTTTTTTTTTTTTTGTAAATTCCTAAAACCTCTAACTCTCTTAACTTTTCCACGTAATCTATAAAATTCTCTTTACTTTTTAAATTTATTACTTCCCAGAACATAAACAATTTATATTCTGATTTATTAGAAGTAATTTCTTACTTTATGTTGTACTTTTGCATCGTATTTCTAGTTTTAGTTTCTACTATTTATGAGTCATTAAAGCAAATCGACACTTGTAAAAAATCATATTAAATATTCAAGAACATAAACTAAATTCTTTCATGCAAGCAATATATAATAAAACTTTTGTCTGGAAGATATAAAAATCATGTACTGTATTTAGAAATTTTATGTCGAAATGTCTATCCTCGTTTACAGGACCCCAAATCTGCTTCGAATTAACGTAGATTTTTCATAAACCAATAATGTAATAATGAAGTTTGTGGAGGAAGTTTCAGTTTTCGAAAATTGTAAATCTTTAAACTGAACCCTGCGATTTTAATTAATAGCTATGTGAAATCTTCAAAAACATTCTTCTGAACTATTTCACACTTTGAAATAATGACTTCTCAGATCTTTGAAGTGGAAGTGATGATAATTGTTGGTAGAAAGTTAATTTGTTAGTTAATTTAAGTTTTAATGGGATTTGCTGGAGCCTGCATGGATTATGCTACCAAATATGATTTTTTTCTGAATTGAGACAGATGTATTTAAGAGTTCGCGCTAATTGGGTCTTCAAGAGTACATATATACTCTCGGAAGCCATGATAATGCATACTCTTGGACATTCAAAAAAGTGTTAAGTCTAAGTATGTTTTACTTTTTCAGCTATACAAATAAGAGTATCAGGAGAAAAAGAAAGTTTCAAAGAAGCTCAAAAAATGAATACTCTATCAGATAATTCTACAAATTAGAATTTCAAGCTATTTGATTACAATTTGTTTCCATACCATTTGTTATATATTTTGTCTACGAGGACTTAGCCTACTAGTAGGACACTGGGGTTTTGGCGAGGAAAAAATCTTATTCAGGGAAACAAACAATCTTTGTTGATCACCTTGTATTGTACCTGCTATGTTATAAAACCTGTATAAGGTTAAAAAACATTTATTAAATATAATATTTTAAAAAATTCACATGGATTACCGACAAATGACACAAACAATTACCATTTTTCCATCGATATGTAAATGAACACACTAAAAATATTCTTATCATCATACACAGAACTATGCCTTGCATTTGCATACAATGAATAACTTCGTTGTTGATTGGTTGATATGGAGTGTTCAGCACATATAGGCTATTTATTCTGAGAGAGCGAGGTTTTGAACGCTAGGCGTCCAATGAGCCGGCCTTATAGATGAGATGGCCATACGCGCGCGGGGGAAATAATGCCTTCCGGGAGGACTTTTATGGAAAACTGGCCACTATTCAAGCGTCAAATGATGTGGAGAAAACCCGGAAAACTCCATGCAGCAGGCCGGATGGCCGAGCGGTCAAGGTGACAGCCTACCGTTCTGGGGGACCCGGGTTCGGATCCGAACGGGTCGAAAAATCCCCAGGAATTTTTCGGAGGGTGGTCCGTTCGGATATGTTGGGCCCCGTCCCTCACCACCCGGCAGCCCCATTGTGGGCCTGGCCGAACCCATAATGGGCTTGCAAAAAGAGGCCCTCTTGGTGCCCACAGGGCGGAAAGAGTTTAAAAAAAAAACTGTACGCAATCAACCCGTCCGAGCGCGGCGTGAACCCACAACCGAGTTCAGGTTTAGATCCACCCCAAATAAGGGGACGAAGACCTCTCGGCCAGGAATAGCTTTTTTTTTATAATATAAAAATGAAATTTATTGCATAAAACAGTTTTCCGGCCGGTACTCCGGAGATACAGCATTTGTACAATAATTATTACATTATCAACTTGGTTAATTTTTTACACTTTCTGTACTGCCTATACGTAAAATACATTATACATTTTATGATATGAGTTCACAATTACGTTACTGTCATGAGTAATACAAGTATTCTTTTTCATTACCTTGGCTTGAAGCAGGACCATTTGTTACTGGGTTTTTTTTGAATTACAATAATATAATACTTTTTTTACATATATTCGGTTACAACTACTTACTTTTTGTGACCTAATACATAAAGTATCATATTTTAATACAGAGACTTTTGCAATTATTTCTGTGCGAGTAGGAGCTACCATCTCTTACAATTATTATCCCAGTCTCTGTCCATTTTTGGTGGTTCTTCCAATTATCAAAATTTGTATGATAGTACACAGTTTCGATTAATTGATTCAAGCTACTTATACATTTTTATAACGTTGTTGTTTGCGTGACCTTTGTAAAATACGCCGAATATCTACTCCTCCATATTGAGTCGATTACTAATGATTATCGAAATCATCTGCTCCGAGTATCTGTACATTTCTAGTCTACGTACTTCTCCAATAGTAAATGGAATATAAAGGCTACTTTTTTCCCTTAGGACTTTCCAAATTTTAGAGGTAAGGTCGCACTCAAATATTGCGTGCCGACTGGTTTCGGATTTGTTACAAATCAGGCACTTGCTGTTGTTTTGCAGGTTCTTATTCGTTTTCCATTCGTTCGTCTGAAGACAGCTGTGATAAATCCTCCAGTAAGTACTTTTTGCTCTGTTGAGGATCGGCAATTTGAATACAGTGTCTATTATTTTATTGTTTAACAATTGTTGGTCGAGCCCTATTACCTGGGGCTTGGCTATTAAAATATCTGCTAGCATCCAATAAAGTTTCTGGGGCTTCGTGGTAAAGATCGTCTCGTCATTAAAATAATTAGTTAGTTTATAGCAATGTATTACTTCTTTTAATAGCATTGATATTCTGTATCTTTTTTCTAATATTTCAGTGCTTACAATTAAGTTTGGAATTAACGGTTGCAATAGACTTTTCGTTATAGGTGTCCAGAGCGAGTATTTGTATAGGTTATTGATTAATAATTAAGGTAATTCTACTAACAATGGCTTTTAGAGATACGTCTATTAAGGCCAGACCCCCCATTTTTAGTGTCATTATGGATCGTCGATCTTCTTATCGGTTCGTAGCTAGAAGACCATATGAATTTTGCTGTTAATCTGTTGATTCTTTTTGCCGCAACTTTTGTTAGAGGTTGCGTTTTCAACAAAAACCAGAAAGGCATTAGAATTTTAGTGTTTGCTATTTTTGCTTTTCAAAACAGTGAGAGATTTCTTCCACTCCAACAGAATACAGCTCGGCCAGGAATAGTTTCTACACTTACAGTTAGTGTATGCATTTATGAATTTTCTATTTCACTGTTCCTGTTATCGAGGATACTCTTATGATTAGTGGATTTCTCTGCCCAAGTTATTATTTATTCTGTTGCTTTGTCCTTTTATGTAAATATGTTCGTATAACTGTCTTTTATAATTGTTTTTTTCTTTATTTTTATCATTTCACAATTTTCTTTATTACAATGTTCAGCTACCGCCGAATTTGCATAATTACCTTTTATCGCTCTGATTTTTAATATATGATGTTTTTAATTTTCTTCTTGTCTCTTCTATGTATGTTCTTTTTTGTCTGCAGCTGCAATCAAATAAATAAACTACATCTTTTTCTTCATCTCTTTCTTCTGTTTTCTTATTAATTCTATAATTTAAATATTGTTTGGTTGTATGTAGTTTTTCTGGTATTAAGTTTATTTTATCATCCAATACTTTCTTTACTCTTTTGAATAATTTGGGTATATACCTTAACTTTACAAATTTTTTTCCTTTATCAAATTGTTTTTTTCTTTGTGTAGTAATATCCATCTTCTGTATCCAATCCTTTAACAGCTTCTTTGGGTAATCATTTAATATGAACATTTTAAATATTTGTTCTATTCCTATTTTTTGATTTTTTAATTCTGTTGTCCTATTTTTTTTTTTATTTTTTCTATATGCATTTTAAATATATTGAATTTCATAGTTATAGGTACATTTGATTTATAATTAAGAACCTTTGGTATCCGCATAGGCTTTACATATTTTTTTATACATTAATTAGTCTTCTTTTCTTTCTATCGTTATGTCTAAATAATTAATATTATTTTGTTTTTTTTTTTCTAATTCGAACTGTATATTTGTTTTAATTTGGTTTGCTTGATCTAATATCAACTCCCCATTCGTCTTTTTTACTGTCAAATATAATAATAGTCATCCACATACCTATTGTAAAAATTCTATTCCATGTATACATGTACTGTACTTCTAATCTTTTCATCAATTTGTATCATAAAAATTTTCTGCTAATCTCGGACCTATGCACGTTCCCATTGGTATTACATCAGTTTGGGTGCAATCATTTTCTTCAAACTGGAAATAATCATTTTCTATTATCAATAAACAGAACTTAATTAACCAATTAGGTGCATTTATTTTTAATAATGAATTTTTGATATCTTCTAGTGACATTAATTTTTTATTGCTGTTAATATGTTAAGTCCTTGTAGACAAAATATATAACAAATAGAAAATAAGGACATAGAGGCATATAAATTAATTGTTTCCATACTAGTTCATCTCTTCAAATTTTCTTTAATGTAAAATATTTCCTTAATTGAAATCAATAAAACCCGTAATTTCAATAATTGTTTATACTTATAACTTAATTCTCGTCTAAACTAGAAAATAGTGTTTCATAAAACAATCAAATTATTTAATTTAATCAAGATAATGACCTGTTACCTGATTCTTATAAATTTTCTGATCTAATAATTGGAAAATTAGATTGCTGTAAAGCAAGTGGCTTTTTAAATGTAAATAAACTAAAAAATAGTTAGGTTAATCTAAAAATTATTTTCCTTACTATCACAAAACAGCAACTTAAAAAGCAACAAGCAATCATTTATTGTGACATGGTCACAATGCCAGGCTACAATTTTTAATCATATTTTAATGTATTTAACTTAAAATATATGCTCTCCACATCAAATTAATAGTGGCTTGCCCCTGTACATCATACTTTTCCTGTTAGCAATAGAATCGTGCCTGTCGTCTAACTTTTTTAGGGGGAAATTTTTGAATTTTAATGACGTGATTTTTGGTTTGCATTGGGTATTCGCATAAAGTTAATCGGAATCTCATGCCACTAAAGTTTCCATATCTCGTCTCATCTTTCATCTATCTAACTCCGTTCTCGACATTAAGGAAAGACAATGAGAATTTATAGGTCTACAATTTTTTTTTAAATTGCAGTCCAATAACGAAGTACAGTTACGAACCATTCATAAAGAGTGATCATATGCACTCTTAGATTCTTTACTGCGTATTCTTATCTACCCAACTTCTAAGAGTACGCACTTTACAAGGGTTTTTCTTATTATTTCCCAGTGTTTTCAAAGCATTTCTTTCTGACTTTACCATACATTGTTTCATTAAGAACATTTCAAAGAATCATTTGGTAGTATCAAATTTAAAGTTAATGACAAATTTACGACTACCTCACCTAGGTTAAAAAGCTAACCCTTTGGCGAAGTGGTAATAAGAACACGTGTTTTTCTACCTCTCTGGTAATTGTGGTTGAAATCTGTTTTAGAGATAAACCTGTATTTTGTTTTATATTCGCTGACTTGTTTTTCCCTTGTTTATTAGTTATGTTTATAAATGACTGTCGTGATTTTTGGTAGAAGTTTTGCAACAGAGATGTTACAGTCACCAAAATTATGGAATTTAATTTTATGTATTGATAGTTGTTGCATCGAAACTCTGACTTAATACTAATATACACTAAAGTGAATTTTATTCGTTTAGGTAAATTACATAACATGCGATAGCATAAATTTATTAAACTTTTTCATTATACAACGTCTTTCTTCAGTTGAAGGCTCAAAGTAATTTTGTAATTTGAATTCCGGAAATGCATTAAAAATGACGGTTAATATGTTTTTAATATCAATTGAAATCTGTAGTAAATACTTGAAAATTAGGACTATGCAGATTGGCCCTTGACATGAACATATAAAACTACGGAATATTAAAGTGTAGGATCTAATATCTATTAAATTAAACAAAAACTTTATGAATAATTACATACCTTTTGCGAAGGAAATGTTTCCACTACGACATCTGCAACAAAATATTCGATATAGATAAAAACTGCCTCCTAAATACAACGAAACAAAAATAATACACATATTTAATTTCTTTTAAACTATTTTGAACGGATACTAAGCAGATAAAAATTAATCACGAGCTTCACCACGTCGCCATCCTGACAGCTGGAATGGCCGAGTGCGTTGGTTGTGTATGAATGTATGCCGCTATTTTTGAGGCCATTATTTGGCACTTGTAGCAGACGGACACAGAAAATGATCATCAGTTTTTTCCTCAGAAACGAATACACCCAATAACTTTTGAAACATCATTTATTTTGTAAATGAGCTGAATGTTTCCTTCTAAATAGCTCGTGGGCATGGAACCATAAGCAGTTAACTGTAAAATCGTAATTTTCACAAAACGGGATTTGGAAATTTGACCAATTAAAAATAGCAAATCTTTCGTGGGTTTACATTTGTTTTATTGTTGTTTAAGCATTCAGAAGATCAGTACGAGAACCATTTTCGTGGCGCGAAATGATCCGATGCCACATTCTGTGTGTGGAACTCACGAGTCCATACACTTGCAGTGAGCCATTCTTTCATACTATAGGAGCTTGTGTCAGCCATCTGAAATGATGAAATATAAATGTAAAAATTCAAATAAATTTATGAGATGACAGACTTTTAGACTACTCTGTGCATGATACATAAAACAATATATATTTATTACATATATTTAATAAAATGTATATTTATTAAATGATCACAATCATTCATAAATATTTATATTTATGAATGATTGTGAAATTACATTGTATTTGATTCTGGTACTAAATTTATCACATGTACTGTATATACACATCATTATGATAGTTCAGCATTAATTAATTTGCCCAAGAGAAAGATTAGAGTAGATAAACACATCATACTGAATTCCGAGATTCTTGTTTTCATTTCATTCCAGTGGCGTGCCGTGACATTTGATGATACAGAAGCTGTGTTTCTTTAAGAAGCTGACTTTCAGGGGCAATCAGTTAATCGAGCGTCAGTGATGGTGCAAAATAAACAAATGAATACGAATGGACCATTCGTATTCAGGGTCCATTCGTATTCATTTGTTCGATAAGACAGAAAAATACCGTAGACTTCTTTAAATGTATTTTTAATATCACAATTGCATTTCGAATTGAAAGCCACGATATAAGGGCTACAATTAAAAATAAAATTATAAAAACTTGGTGAAATAAAATGTGTGCTGGATATACATACCTGGTAGAAAATATTCTTCAATTGTATGAATATACTTTTAAAGAAAATTATAATTAAATATAGCTTTGCAAAAAAAAACGTTGATTAAAATAACATAAAATCTTCATTACTTTTTAAAATGTTAAAACAATCCACTTAGTCAAATAGCTCCCTACGAGTGGCTAATGGATGGAATCAGAGACGCCTGGTAGGTGTGCAGTGCGAGCTGCCAAATCGCGAGGGTGCCGATACGCGTCAATGCCAAATGCCTGTTTAGTCGCATCATTAGTATATCTCAAAAGACTCGACAGGGCTGTTGTAGATTTTAAACGTTTCTCACCATAGCTGTAAAAATCTAAATATGTTAAACTTAATAGATTGTCCGTCATTTGTTTTCTAATTCATTTTAAGATCAGGTGTCCACGGAAATTTCCAAAATTTACATCTTTTCGGTTACTCTCATTGAACTGGAAAAATTTTTGTCTTTATTACATCTAATATTACGAAGAAATCAGTTCCCATTGTGCTCGGTTAGAGATTGGTTCGGTTAAGCTTTTGTTTAAGTAAAATTCACGATCTTTTAGCAGGGGTTTTATTTATATTAAGTTAAAACCAGTTACTTTTTACTTGAATATTTGTAGTCTTGGGAAAGAAATGGAAAATCAATATTTTTATGACAACGGATACATAAATCATAAATTTAAGGAAAACAAATTCTAGGGCTTTTTTGTACCTTGTGCATCTCATTCATTACATTTAGTTGTAAATGATACTGCCAAAGTAACAGTTAATTTTTTAACATTGTATAAAGATTGTACACGTTTTTTTCTGCATCCCCTTATAGATGGGACATACTAAATGGTAATATCACATGTTTAACATTGAAATCTGTAAGTAATACAAGATGAGAGAGCGGAATAAAAGCAGAATAAATATATCAAGTATTTTAATGAATTTTTTTTAAAACTTCTGCTAACTATACAGAATTATCATAAAAACATACCAGTAAACTCCTGTCGGCTGGGTTAAGTTATAAATCTACTCATAATTCACATAATAGAGCGAGGGCGGCTAAATATCTAGCAGACACGCGGCTAACAGCCTAGAACCTGTCCTGGATAGAATCATTAGAAGTGTTATGGTGTGTAGCATCCACCAGCTAAACCGCGTGAGGTTGGTGTTCTGTAAAGCGCATGCACAAATGGTATAATCTGGCTGCTTTACATCATTCAAATATTTTCGCCGTAGAAGCTGTCTCTTATTTGACAATACAGCGCTTCCATTCCGCCACTGATATTCGAATATACAATAGCAATCTTATCGTTTTCTCACACGTAGTATAGAAATTTGTAATAAGATACATAACGTGGTTATAATAAAATATTAATTTTAATTAATTCAAAGCACGTACGTCAAAATATGAAAATAGTCGCACAATATGTATTTATACTTTAGAAAATACAAGGGAAGCGGCGCTTCCACCGCTTCCAAGGACGGCACGCCACTGTTTCATTCAGTTTATATTCTCATTTATCTCATGTAAATCTGATTACTATATTGTAGATGTTATGACAAGGCATCAAAGAGGTGCTGACCGCAGGGTCGGCCCCTCTTTGATGCCTTGTCAGGATGACACCACTGTGTCTTGCGGACAAACACAGAAACCGGATTGGCCGTTTATCTCGTTATTTCGAACGGTTGCGTGTGCGGATTTTAGGATCCGGGATGGAGGCGGAAGGAGAGAACCAGAGGAAATATACACCACAGATTTTCATATAAATAAAAATATCCGTTTATTATTCGATATAGACTATTTACAGATTATATTTGATAGATGCTTAGCCAAAGCTAATCCGAAGCTGACATATTGCGTAACTATTACGATCCTAACAACAAGAGATAACGAGAGAGCGAGAGTTTACATTTATTCCGCGGGAAGATAAATACCTGTAGAATTCGCAGAGTGATTGGAGGTTTTTACACGTAGGAAATCTTGAAATGTCACCAAGTTCTTTGGAGTGGCGACGATACTTTCGGTGTGGCGATGAATTTTCCGGAATGGCGACGATTGGAACAGTTAGGGCGGCGGCGAATGACAAGCGGCGACCAACACACACACACACAGTTCACTGAACATTCGATGACTTTGTTCGACTCATCGACCCCTCCCTTTTTTTTAGGGGTCTCCATNAATATACACCACAGATTTTCATATAAATAAAAATATCCGTTTATTATTCGATATAGACTATTTACAGATTATATTTGATAGATGCTTAGCCAAAGCTAATCCGAAGCTGACATATTGCGTAACTATTACGATCCTAACAACAAGAGATAACGAGAGAGAGAGAGAGTTTACATTTATTCTGCGGGAAGATAAATACCTGTAGAATTCGCAGAGTGATTGGAGGTTTTTACACGTAGGAAATCTTGAAATGGCACCAAGTTCTTTGGTGTGGCGATGAATCTTCCGGAATGGCGACGATTGGAATAGTTAGGGCGGCGGCGAATGACAAGCGGCGACCAACACACACACACACAGAGTTCACTGAACACTCGAGGACTCTGTTCGACTCATCGACCCCTCCCTTTTTTTAGGGGTCTCCATTGGGTTTTTCCCATGGCCTTATTACAACTTTTTTCATCGCCGTCCAATAATTGATTTTTCTGTCGTAGATTCCGGGTGACACACTCAATGTATCATNTACTTTCGGTGTGGCGATGAATTTTCCGGAATGGCGACGATTGGAACAGTTAGGGCGGCGGCGAATGACAAGCGGCGACCAACACACACACACACAGTTCACTGAACATTCGATGACTTTGTTCGACTCATCGACCCCTCCCTTTTTTTTAGGGGTCTCCATTGGGTTTTTTCCCATGGCCTTATTAGAACTTTTTTCATCGCCGTCCAATAATTGATTTTTCTGTCGTAGATTCCGGGTGACACACTCGATGTATCATCTTCACCCAGGAAATAAGTTCGTGGGAAACAGTTTAATTATCTTTAAAAATGTCGGTTTTTTTTTGTCTCTTTAAAAAACAAAAAAAAAAAAAACAAAATATTTAAACAAAATAATTCCACTAAGTTCGGCTCTCCCAATGTTGTTATCTTCTTTCNATTATAACCAGAATTAAATAAATACAGAAACCTGATACTTTACTATAATTTATTTGATAAAATAAATATGAATATAATCATAAAAATACATAAATTTGAAGACATTGAAAAACGGCTAGTTTATAAAGACCTTTTGCTATATTTTCTATTGATGTAATAAGAATTTGAATTGATATCTATTAGATGACAAGTTCTGTGGGGGGAAAAGATGATTTATATACTATTAACAAGAAGAAGCAACTATTTTTAGCAGTTTACAAATTGAAATTTTATTGAAAAGCCTATTTTTGTAAAAAAAAAACACTTAAGGAATCTTTTTTTAAATCCAAATTTGTTTTTTTTATAGAACAAAGTTTTATTTATAGAAACTAGCAGGCTATTCAGACTTTATAATACAGATAGATTATTTATTTATCATCTGCTAATTATAAAAGAAAAAATTAAATGATGGTAGATCATTTATATACTGAATATCCAGAATACAGAGGGTGAATAGCCTGATAATTTATAAATCATTTTATTATTGACTTTATGATGCATGTAATAAGAGTACTAGTTTTATAAACCTACTCTGAGAATAGTAGTTTATGCCAGAAGAAATATTTATAAAATAAATTTTCTTGATAACATAAAAATGAATAAAATACTTTTTCAAAATAATAAAATGTAGTTTATTTCTTAATGTAGTTTAATAAAAAAAATTATAAATTAATTTTCTCAAACATTAGAGCAATATTTACAGCATAAATAAAAACTACGAAAAAAATTTTACAATTTGCAGTGCCAGAATTATAGTTTTCGTTTTACCTTAAATCTGATAAACAATGAAATAATGATTCCTAATAGGGTAACAAAAATTAATATCCAATATAGTAAAATAAAATATTCCTACAAAAATAATTATAACATAATTTTATCATCATTATTTACTTTTAATGTGTGGTACACAAATTTTTACCCATTGTGGTGGTGCTAATTGCATAAGGTAAGTCAGCAAGCAAACAATAAAAATATAATTTATCATTAGACATTTTGGATTAGAATTATGATTTCTGAAGCACCAAGATGATGCGTTGTACAGTTTATGGTCAACTAATTTCAAAATAATTTATAATTTAATTTGCTCTTAAGCTGGCTACACACATACTAGTATATCTGTCAGGTATATCAGTACATATGTAGCTAGCCTTAGGCATGATGACTGTGTGCTATTTTTTTTTTTAAACAATTTGAAAATGATACATTTCAATAAGTTTTATTTACAGCATTTTGACAAATTTGAGCAAATTTCACAAGAATATGAAAAATGTGAAATTTCTACAATGTAAAGAAATGCAGTTATTTGTATACAAAAACTTTCTTCTTGAAATAAAATTTTTCAAAATGAGATTCCAAGAAAGAGAGGACACTGGAGGGATAGTTTGTGTACAGTTTTAAACTACATGCAATAATTTACAGAATAATTAGTCACATAATAAGAAAAAAAGTTTGCAGATAATCTGAAGCAACTTCTGTACAAATTTGTAGACCTGCATTGTTATAAAGTTCTAAAATAACAAACAAGGTAACCATATACAATAACAACAATAGCTTGATGTCACGGTACGGGAGAATGGCCCATGGAGCGGATGACGATGGCCTACCTCACTGTTCCGAACGTTGTGGCTTTCACTCTGGACAGATGCATTTAATTATCTTAACAATGTTCACTTTCATCAACACGATTTGGCAGTTCTCAATCTACATCACTTTCCTAATGTGACCAAAGCAACAGTCAGTGGATGCAATTGGGTATTTCCAAATTTTTGCACAATGTTCGTTAGTATGGTACTGGCGCAAAAGCACAATACCAATGCTTCGTAGACTGCAGTGTTGCTATGGACACACACTCAAACAATCAGATTTGTTAACTATGTAAAATAATATGAAGACATTAAACAAATTCATTTGTGCCAGGTGACGTCAATGGTTCCAGACTCTGTAGAAAAAAAATTTTTTAATGCCTTAGGATTAAAATCGAGAAATAAATCAATGGTTTTAAATAGTTATACTTACAGGTGGATACGACCTGGCTGGTTGATACTGATTCTTTTCTAGACTAAACTGATCTTCTGTTGTTTTGCGGTACACTGGATTATCAAAATTCATACTGGTTACATTTCTTCGCAGGTAATGTTTATACAGTAGAAACGCAACCTGAAAAAGCAAGAATGGTTTTAAATAATTTGTCTTTTTTTTAAAGCAAAATAATAATATTATTTTTACCAGTGTAGTGAATATAGCCACTCCACCCAATACACCAATTATAATTCCAGCTATCCTTCCTGTATCTGGTTCCTCCTTTGGAGCAACTTGCTGCTCGTGATAGTAAGGTGCAGTATAATTAATTTCAGAATAACGTGTTGGTACAGAAGGTGTCAGATTATGGATTTCGATATGCTCAGTTGTTTCTGCCTTTGTCTTTTCAGGAGTAGTTTCTGAATTGGAAAATACTTTAATTAAGATTCTGTATACTAATTTATATTATAATATGTTTAATTTGATGTGTTAAGAAATTAAAAACAACTTAAAATTAATTCTAGATAATTTAGCATTAACACACATTTTTAAAGGTATTTTTTAAAATTAATACATATCAGCTCTATGACAATTTCATTCCACAATTTCCACATTTTAACATTTCACGCCACCTGCAACAACCCAATCGAATAGTTTTGAAACACTGATAATATTGATAAATAACTAATAATAAAAAAAACGTAAACTTTATATATTATTGTATCTACCAAACAATTTTAATAAAAAAATAAATAAATCAACAGTAAGACCAATGAGGTTATATAATTTAAAATTATTACCATTAATTTGCTGACACTTTCAGAAATGTAAAGTTAAAATTTTTCACTTAAATGCAATTTTAAGAGCATTAAGAGTTAAAGCTTTTGTATCTTGTAGTAAACAAATTATTTTACTTATTTGAAATTTTGGATTTTTTGGTAACAAATCTAATATCAATTTTGATTGTGCTATTTTTGTTTTTCTAATGAAATTTGTTTCATATTAGTAAATGAGTCATCAGGCCACTGGGTTTTAAATGTATTAATTAAACATTCATTGTATCAAAAGAGAATATGTAAAATATGTTTAAAGTTTTTGAAAAGTTTTTGACTTCTTGAATCATCATATACATAAAATAAAAGTCCCTTTAAATTATACAAACCAAATATTTTTAAACCAAACCAAAATAATTTTAAAATTATTTAAAGCTATATATTCATCTCATTTTCAAAATAATAAATTTGTGCTTTTGAATATGTTTATAGTTTCAATAACAATGATTAAAACTTTTTATCTTCTATAATTTAAGCCAGTGGTGCTCAACCTACAGCTCAAACCACATCTGGCCCATGGCACAAAAATATATCTGACACATCATTTATAAATGACAGAAACAGGCCTTATTTATATGTATATATATGGATTAAGTAGAATATTTGTGGCCACCTACTTATGACTTATGCATAATTTGGACCTCCAAATTGAAAAGTTTGGTAACCACAGATTTAAGCAGTTGTCATGTACTTTATCTTAAATTGGAACAAAATTAATTTATTCAAGTTATAACTAGAAATTAATTAGGCTAACATTTTTCTTTCATCGTATTATATAAAGGTGTGAATCATTGATAAATGCAGGTGGTAGAAAAATGATGATTCAATCCCTTTAAAGCAGGTTTAGCAAGACTATTATTGAGTAATCTAAGTTATAAAACACAATCATATAGTAAAAAAAAAAATGAAATTTTCATTCATTTTACTCCTTTTAAAGATATAAATTCATAAATATTTATTTAATAAAATATTATACTGGATGATTTCATGATTATGACTTCATATATTGACATCATTTCTTGATTTCTCTACCACACATTTTTCTTTCTCAAAATTTAATTTTGTTTTTTTAAAATTAAATATATCTACTTTAGTATGGTATAATAAAAAAATAATAATTAATTTGTTATTTAATTCTTGTTCTTTGACCATAAAATTTAAGCTTAAGCTATCATGCAATAATTTCTTCTCAATAACAAACATCGAAACCAGTTACAAAAATTTAATTTTTGATAATTTAAAACTATAAATAAGAGTAATATTTCTTTTTATTAAATTAACACCAAAACATGTTTTAAAAAGGAATAATATTTAATCTAAATCAGTTCAAATGAAAGTGGAAATTACATTAAAATAACACATTTAGAGATGTTTATTAGGTTCTAAATCTATTAAACCTCTTATATAATTTAGATTTAACAAGATTTTTAAACATTTTCACAAGTTTAATGCCAAGAATGCACAAACGTTAACTGTAATAACAATTTCCTAAATAAACTCTATCCATAAGTGATTCTTGATATATCATAGCAACAAATCTTGATAAGAAAACATTCAAATAATATCAAATCAAAGTGGAAATTACATTAATATAACACAATTTGACATGTTTATTAGATTCTAAACCTATTAAACCTTTCAAATAATTGAATTTAATAAGATTTTAGACATTTTCTTGAGTAAAATGTGCCTAAAGGTTAACTGTAATAACCAAAAACTCCCTATTTAAAAATGATTCTTGGTGTTTCACAGCAACCATTCTTGATGATAAACACTCAAATCCGTCATAAAATCAATCAAATTCACTGTAAAAGCGCAAAAACATCAGCGTATTTTGATATAGAGACGTACGCTTAACCTAACCTAACAATAAAAAAGAAAAATAGCCACCTTTCTCCCAAAAAACTACGCACCTCCAATCGGGATGATAAATTTTCGCGGGAAAAAAGAAAGCGATGAGGAGGGAATTCGGCGACTCACCTTTGTTTGTGATGCTTTCTGTAACTAAAGCATCGGCTCGTAATAACTTCCCGTTTATTAAAAGGCAAAGAGAAAACGAAACGATCCAAGTCAACTCCATCAGCGCGGCCATCTTTGGTTTTTGGTGTATATACAGTATGTCGGCCCGTCTCACTACGCACGACGGGGGGAAACAGAGGTAAACGAGAGAGAGAGAGAGGAGGGAACGTTGGCTATCGTGACTCATCGACGACAACAGCTGCGTCATCGATGATAATGAACTCGTCCTCCATCTACCAGTTTCGTGCTGAGGACAAACTACTTCCGTTTTGAAATGGGGACGGGAAGAAGGCAATTTGTGACGTCAAAATCGCTTGGAGGAGGAGTCGCGCGATAATTCGCTAGCGATATTGTTAACGAGGAGAAATTATTGCGTATTTAGGTATTTTTTTTTATTTTGGAATAAAATTCTACCAGATGAAATTTAATTACAAAAAAATGTAATTTAAATAAATATGTATTTTTTTTTAAAATAAATACTTTCCATGCATCGCCACGCTGCGTGAAAGTTCGGAACTATAAAACGTTCTAAAAATAAGCATAGACTGTCGCGGAATTTTTATGTTTTGATGATAAGAATGCGGCAATATTTCTTTACTTAGTTACAAATATTTGAAAATTATTATTATTATTTTTTTATTTAAATTAAATGGGGGAAAATCTTCCTGGCATGTTCGTAAATCTCCAAGGACATTTTTTATGTGAATTCGTTTTATATATATTCTACAGACAAGATGTATAAAGAGAACGTGCATAAGACTATAGTTTGCATGCTATTATACTGACAAATGAGATAAAGTCATGCCATGAATGTAGCTTAGATATTAAAGAATGCAAAAGAGAAATTTAAGTTTAAATTCTGAAAGATATTTTCATTCATTTACAAAAAATATGCATAGGTTGTCCCTGAAAGTTTACATGTTTAATCAGTAAAGTTAATTGCTTTTAATTGTTTACAAGCTAAATCATTTGTCTGGATTAATTTAGAAATATAAATCTTCAAAAAGTATACCTTAAATTTAAGAAATTATTTAAAACTGTGCAGCATTTGCTTTCAGGAACAACCAATAAAAAGTAAATAAAATACATTTTCATGCAAGAACAAAAATCTATAAGAAATAAAAAAAAGAAAAAAAAAAAGAAAAAGTGATATATACCAGATGTGTGAGCATTCAAATGGGTTGATACAGTATAGTTTATAGTCAACATAGAAGTAGGCTTGACAATCAATTTTGGCTTCATGGTAGTGGAGGTAGAGGATGTGATGAAAGTGGTAGTAGTTAGAACTTTAGGTAGTGAAGAACTGGAAGTAGTGGAAGTAGGCTTGACAATCAATTTGGGCTTCATAGTAGTGGAGGTTGTGGATGTGGTAGGGGTGGTAGAGGTTGTGGTGGTAGTTAGAACTTTAGTAGTAGATGGGATAGTTGTTAACTTTGATAAAATTGAAGCTGAAACTGTCCAAAGGAAGCAAAATTAAAGAATACATAGTTATAAAGTTATCTTTTAAGGAAAGTTATAGGTAAAGAATCATTTAAAAAGTTTGTAATAACTGTCAACTAAGAAAATGCGATACTACGTAATACTCACCAGTGACTAGTGATTGAGTAGTGTTTGGAGGATTCGTTTCTTTTATCGTTACAGTAGTAGTAACTAGAAATTAAATAAATGTTTTTGTATAAACTTTAAGAATTTTCTAATGATTGTTTTGTTAGTAAATGGCAATTTCTCGATTTGTTAAAAGGTTAAGTATCCCAAAGCTTTGTGTAAAACTTAAAACTGTATGAATTAGTATTTGAAAAGTCAAGGAATTAAAATCAATATGCATAATAAAAATTTTATGAATTTACCTTGTTCTATACAAGTGTGTTTATCTGTAAATAAGACCATATTATCTGGACATGCACATGAAAACTTTGCAGAATCATTTGTAAGAAGTGGAGCTGGTAAACACAGGTGAGAACACATTCCATTCATATTTTTACAATAATTGACGCCTTTAAAAGAAAGAAAATTTTTATTGATACAGATTAACTCACTTAAATATAAATTAATATCATTTACCTTCTGGTTGCTTGTATGGATGATAGACATGTAAATCCATTGGTGAAAATATTCCAACTGCAATATTACTCAATTCTTGACCAGTAAATTTATTCATTTTGTGAATTGCTTCTGATTCCCAGTCAGTCCAATAAACCCAATCCTACAATAGAATTGTTAATGAATGATTATGTTAATTAAAAAATAACCATAAATATATTTATTATAATAATTACCTCAAAAATATCAATTGCAAATGGATGTTTTAGCATGATTGGCGAAGACATTACCACACGTCGATTACTACCATCATAATCAGAGCTAAACAGAATATGAAGCTTGGCATCCACCCAGAACAATCTCTTACTGTCTAAATCTGTAAGAAATAAAATTTTTGCAAACTTTATAGTAACTAATTTTAATATTTGTTAAAATTTCACTTTTATATAGATCAGTAATCAATTCTTTACATACCAATTGCTAACCCATTTGGCCATTTTATATCTGTTGAAACTATAACTTTGCGATGAGTTCCATCCATTCCTGCTCTTTCAATTTTTGATGGTTCCCCCCAATCTGTCCAGAACATCCAACTGTAAAGAAAAGTAATTTTATAATTTCTTTTTATATATATATTGTATTTGAAAAATAATTTATCATACCCTTCCAGAGGATTTAAAACAATTGCTCTTGGTTCATCCATTCCACTTGAAATCAAAGTTTTTCGGTTTCTTCCTTGTAAATCTGATACACCAATAGTATCTTTTCCCGTATCAGTCCAGTATATGTTATTATATATCCAGTCAACTGCAATTCCATCTGGTATTTTTATATCTGTATCTATGATTTTCTCTATGGGTGATCCAGTATCAATTGGTGCTCTGAAAAAGTTATGGTAAAACAATTTGAATCACAACTAATATTTTAAATGTAAAATGTTCTTAGTAAAGAAAGCAAACTAACTTTTTAATGCATTCTTCTGCAACATCAGACCATACAACAGTTCCTGTGCTAAATTGATAATCTAATGATACAGTACTATGAAGATTCATGACTATTCCTTTATATTCCAGGGTTTCAAGGTTGATTTTTCTTATATCGTGGCGATTAGCAAAAAGCAAAGAAGGATGTCCTTCTAAATATGCAGCAGAAAAATTTAATTTGTTAAATAATATATTACTTAATATATGTTGGAAAATTATTATATTGTCATCATGAATTTACAATAGTGTTACCTTGTGCCTTGCAACGATGATGAGAACTAGGTTCTAGACTGTAACCTTCATGACATGCACATTTATAACTTCCTTTTGTATTAATACAAATCTGGGAGCATGAACCAGGTATTTCACATTCATTGATATCTAAGATTATGACCACGTAATTTAATTTCAACATTCAACTTACAATAAAATTATTCATTTTATATTACACTCACCTTCACATGTTTTATTATCAACTAATTGAAAACCTTTATTACATTCACAACTATATCCAACAGGTTTATCAACACACAACTGAGAACAGCCTCCATTATTTTTTAAGCACTCATTTTGATCTGCATTATAAAGAAATTGTTATTGTTTTAGTAGTAAGGATGTTTATGACTGAAATTTTATTGAAAATACTCACAACATTGATCTCTGGGTTCGTCTTCCCATTCTCCACAGTCATTTTTACCATTGCAGACTAAGTTTAAAGGAATGCAGTGATTGCTACCACAATCAAATTCTTTGTCCAGATCACATGATTTAATCAACACTATTAATATTGAGATTAGTATTAATGAAAGTTAAAAATGAAAATTTTATTATGAATAAGCAAATAATTACAAGGACAATGTTCTTCGTCAGATCCATCTTGACACTCCTTTTGTCCATTACATTCTAATGGACCAGGAATGCACTGATGATCCTTGCATTGAAACTGGTCTGGACGACAAGTTGCATTACCTTAAAAAATAGTAAATCTCAAAAACAATTCTATTTTCATTTATGTTGACAAATACAAACTCCACTTACAATTAAATTCATCTGAACTATCTGGACAATCCACTTCTCCATCACAGTGCCATGATGCATGAATGCAATCTCTGCGATTTTTGCACATAAATTCTCCTAAACTGCAGGGAGATTTTATTGCATCAGCAGGACAATCCTTCTCATCTGACTCATCGATACAATCTATATCACCATCACAATTCCAACGAATAGGTATACATTTTCCAATTTTGCACATAAATTCTGAACTAGAGCACGTTACATTAGCTGAAATGTAAAAGTAGTTACCATTTTAAATTTGAGATAATTTTAATGAAAAATATATATAATTTAACTATTACTGATTAAATATTTAAAGTTATTAGAAACTATTTGTATTGTAAGAAAAAAATTATTGATTACTTTTTTTGAAAGTAAAACATTGTGTATATGACAAAAAAAATGAAGAAAGCACCTGTTACACATATGTAATTATTTGAACAAAACCTATATATTAAGATAGAAGAGAAAATAAAGCAGACACAAAGAAAAACATAATAAATGTCAGCAAATGTTTAATGACAATTGATGAATGTTTTCAACCTTGAACTTCTACTTTTTGAATAATTTTTAGTGAGAAAATAAAGAAAATGATAACTTTCTTTTACAGAATAAAAGAGAATAGAGAATACATCAATATTCTGACTGGCAGAAAGCATATGTACTGTACCTACAGCATACTAAGTTACAGTATATAGTGTACTATGTACAAATGTATGTAACTGTATACTAACTTATTATGATATTGAAATTAATCAGCATTAATCATATAAAATGGAAGAAAGAAAAGTGTTACATAATTTTATTGTTTTTCATTGCCTTATCAAATTAGCTCCATTCTATTTTAAATTTTAAATATATTATAAATTAATTTATGAAAAAAATAATTAATTTAATTTTATAAAGGCCATAAAATTTACATAAAGATATTTTCACCTTAGTTATAAGAATTTAATCAAGATAAAATGCTACTTTTAAATTTTGATCCTATTTGCAAGGTGAACTGGATCAGTAGCTTTTGACATGAATAATGACCTAATTCTGTATAAAGTGGAATGTTTCTATTTTATTTACACTTCTGATATCTATTTTTTCTTTCTATTTCTATTATTAACTTTGAATTTCTAACTTTAATAACATTTTATACATCACATCAATACCTTGTTCAGGAGTTGTTTGTTAATTTTGTGTGTTTTAAGGAACATTGCTGATGATTAATATCTTCTTACATCATGTGATTTAATAAATTTTTTTAGGAAACTGACATATTTTTTCCTTGTGTATCAGTTATGAAAGTTAAAAGAATAATATTTTTAATAATACTTCCTGCAAATAAAATTTTATGATACAAATGATTACCAATGTATTTTCGGTCATTGAGTACCACAAAATAGATATTTAAGTCGATAAATATAATTTAAATGTCCTAGATTATATTTTTAAACAGATTTTTTTAAAATTTATAAATCAAGGTTATTTCCTATTTTGACCATCTTAACCTTACTGAATAGAAAGCTTTCAGCAACTAAGTTTCACTTTTTATAAAAACTTTAGTTATATAAACAAAAAGAAAATTTAAAATCAAAATTATCTAAATCAAAACATTAATCTTCATTTGAAGTAATATTTCTTGACTGGCCAAACAATAAAATTCAAATTATTAATGCTGCCGTAACTGGGTCGACATTACTTTGAAAGATAAACATACAATTAATAAAAAATATTAACAAAATACTATAAAACTAGTAGTAAAGGAAACATTCAATACACTAAACACGTCGTACAAATAACACAAATTTATGGATCATTGCCAACATTTTTATGGCAGAGTTCCACATGATTCGTGCAAAGAAAAGCACAAAGTAAATTATCACTATAAAAAAAGCTATTCAAAGTTTTCCTCTGATTTTCTAATAAGGAAAATAGTTATAATTATATGCAAGTAAATGTTTAATTTAAATAAACTGGTTTTATAAGATCTATAAAAGAATATATTTATTTCTATTTGTTATATCTATTATTTTTATTGCAGCAGTTCAAGTGAAATGATTTCTTAAAAGCAATTCCAAAAATTAAGATTAAATAGATGATACTCACGACAATTTAATTCATCACTGCCATCTCCACAATCGTCATCTTGATCGCACAACCATCTTTTAGTAATGCATTTGTTATTTTTACAAGAAAACTCTTCTTCTGTACAAGTTATTTGATCTAGTTAAAATAATATCAGCTTAATATTTTAATTTTTGTAAATTAAAAAAAATATATATAAAATATATTAATTTAATTAAAAAATAAAAACAAATAAAAATGGTTTAAAAAATATAAACAATTTTATTGTGAGATATTGTATAAAATAAAACTGAAATAAGATGTTAAAAAAACATTTAACATTTTTATTCAGACTATCTACCATAAAGACTGAAATATTGTTATGTATTATCTACATGCTGTAATGAGAAAAAAAATCCTTAGTAAATATAAAATGAAAATTCAACTGTTTCTGAGACATTAACAATTTTGTTTGTTAGTATTATGACTGACTTATGGGCTTCTATGTGTTGCTTGTGATATGAAAAGGGAGGATAATGTTGCCAAATTTTTACCTTGATACAGGTATTTGTTATGAAATGCCTTTGCATTCCAAAATAGATTATATTACAGTATGATTTAGAGCTTATGCTGGCCTATAAATTAGGCTGAAAATATTAGACTGTGTATTAAAATTTCTGCTGGAAAAGTAAAAAAAAGACTGTTATCTGTGAATAGAACTATTTCTGATTTTTGTTTTTTCTTATTTTAAAGGTCCTCCTTCCATTTCCATGCCCATTGGTATCTACTTACAGAATCAAAAAATCCTGAAAATTCCATGTCTTTGTCTGTATTTAGCTCACAAATAGTTGAGTGTTTGACCTATGTTTACTAAGGTTATCTTACTTAGCATGGAGTTTACTATCTACCATATAAAATGCTATTTTTCAATACTCTCTATATTGCTAAACTGAATTTTATTACAGATAAAAATACAAAAAGAAAATTTTTTTATATAATTTATTCTATTGGTATATTTTCAGTGACCAACAGACAATATTCCTAAATTAATTGTTTATGAGATAGAATTCAACAAAAGTGTAGAAGTTTGGCCATCTACAATGATTGATTGTGCAAGATTATTCAAAGTGACTACTTACGACAGCCATCTTTCTCATCAGATCCATCATCACAATCTTCTTGACCATCACACCTCCAAGACATGGGTACACAGACTCCATTTGAAGAATGACACAAGAATTGTTCTGGAGAACATGTTTTATTTCCTTGAAAATAAAACAAAAAAGATTATTATTATTAAAACTTGAATACTATAAAAATTACAGCTTTTAGTTCCTGAATATATGTTTATTTCTAAAATGATTGAATAAAAAATAAAACTTTTGTTGTATTTAAAGAACTGTTTCTATTTTTAATCCTCAATTAAAAACAAGATTTTCAGACCTTATTACATTTGATATTAAATTTAATTTTAAAATGTACAAAATGATAGATTTCTTGTTCAGAGTGGCACAAAAGGTGACTCACCTTGAACTAAAAAGCAAGGAGAAAAACCAATAAAAGTTTATTTATAATAAATGACAATATAAATGTTCAATTTAATAAAAATATAATGTGCATTATACTACAACATATTAGTTTGATATACTGTATAAAATAAATTTTATTTGTAAATATGTATATAAAAAATTTGTAATATAATTTAAAACAAATGCATATAATGATGATATGATAGTTTGATATATAAAGTCACTTTCATATCAATAATAACTAATATACATATATACACATACACTTTATATAAGGGAAACTAGATGTTTCTGAGTGTGGGTCACTTGCATTACTTATAGATTGCAGAGACTTAACACAGGTAGTTACCATAAAATTGCAATAGCCCGAGATTACTAGCTAACACATTATTGTGTGAGAAGCTGCATTACTGATATGGCAGTTCCTTGCATGTCATATACAAACCAGTGATGTATATGTCAATGCTCAATAAGAATAAATAAAAGCAGAACAAGAACAAATGTTAAATTTTATTCTTCTTTGCTTTATGGCTATTCATATAATTTAGTATTTGAATCTGATGTATGGTTTTTCTGTTTCATCCAGTGGTCAAGAGCTTGTGAGTTTTCTTAAGCTGTTTATTTTCAAACTTATGTGGGATGGCAGAGAGCTAAACAAAGAGAGAATAAGACAGATGGTAAATTTAATATGTACAGTACATATAATTTATATGTACCATACATATTAAATATCTGTTGTAAATATAATAAATACAGAAATAGGGTTTTAAAATCAATGATAGAATTACTACCAACTATTGCATAATGCCATGCTGATGAAGTCCCTAACATTTATCTGTTTATCTGACTTTGATTAATAGTAGTGACTTTCTTTCTCTGTTACTTTAGTGAGTGATGAAGGTGAAATTATTATTTTAAAATAAAATATTGGATTGTCATTTGTCAATATTATTTCAGAGATAATAATGTAAGATTAAACAAAAACAATTAAAATTGTACTGAAACAGGAGGCATTATTGATAAAAGGAAGACTGGAGGATAATACAATTTAATGAGAGACAATTTGCAGCCTAATTGAATGCCTTAATTGAGACAATTAAGGTGTCAGCTACCATTGTGGGGACCAGGATCAAATCTGGGCTACAACTCCAGGAATTTTTTGGGAGTGATGTGTCCTGGATTTTGGGCCCATTCTTCATCACCCAGCTGCCTGATTGTGTGTTTGGCCAAACTCACAATGGGTATAAGAAAAAGGCCCTCTTACAGTCCACAGGGAAGAGTAAAAAAAAAAAAAACCACACACGCACAAACTTTATAACCAAATGATTATTGGATTATATCAGGCTATATTAATGCTACTAACTACTAATTAAATTTAATTAGTAGTTAGTAGTATTAATAAAGCCCAATATAATCCAGCATCATTTGGCTTAAATCCAAAAATTGGATTTGTACATGTTTATATTTTTACACATTATATATATATATATATATTAAATCTCTGAAGAAGAATAAGTAATTATATAATGTCATATTGATATATGCTAATGATTATATGTAAAACTAAACAATACATCATCATACAATTTATCATAAAATCATTTTAATTTGAAATTTCTCTGAAAAATATTTTCAGAAAAATTTAAACATTCTATGAAATAATACATTAAATATCACATGAAATTCTTTCAATCATCACTACATGTCTATTCAATCTTAAATATTTATTTTTAAATGAATCATAAACTATTAAATAATGACAAAATTAAGAGAGAAAATTTTAACATATAAATGACTTCATTTCTATGAAATATGTAATCTCTGAAATATAATTTGATTAAAAAAATTATTTATTTTACTTTCTTTTTTTTTTTAAAAAAACATCTCTAAGATTTCAATTGTAAACATTTGTTTTTTAGTAGTAAAATAAGCTGCGATAAGGCAAAAGGAAAGTTAGAAAGCAGTTAATTGTAATTAAACTGTAGTAAATTATGATGAAGCAAGCAGTTACATCCATCTATGTAGGTCTTCCTTTATAAAAAATAAATAGGAAATTAGGCAATTTATAAACATTATGAATTTTAAATGAGAGAAATATATTATGTATTTAATTTAGTCATTTTTGCTCATTTGTTTTTTCTTTAAATAATTATTTTGTATGAAAGATGCTTTATGTATGGGTGATATGAAAGAGACTTTATAAAATCAATTTGTAAAAAATTTCATTTATTAGATCCAGTCGATAGTAAAATTTGTTTAGTTAAATTTCATAATCGCCGCCCAATCAAGGACAATATTTATAACAGCAAAAATCACAAATATGTGGATTAAATAAACTCGAAAACGTCGAGAAATTTCATAGATCAAGGTTAGTTCTCGTTGTTTTCTAATTCTCGACGTTGGTATTACAATATATCCATAGAATAAACCCACGCCGTGTTCCTCATAATATTCAAAAAGTACCGCTCCCTTGACCTTGTCTACCATTAACGAAGACTGACTAAAGTGATAACATTGACAGTTGAAAAAAAAGCAACGCTATCAAATTATGTTTTTCATACGGGAGAAATTAAAAACAAAATTTTAAAATTTCGTAAATAAAATATCTGACGAAACATTTTCGACGAAGAAAGGAAAAAAAAAGAAAAAAAAACTATTACTATGTAAATGTAAAATTTATTGAGAGGGAGCTGTCGAAAATAATTCCGATTCGTTAATTTAAATTCAAATTTTTTCATACTCGACACACATTGGCTATTTTAAATAAATTCAAAAATTTCCATTTCAGTATTGCCAGACAAAACGAAAATTTAAATTGCATTTAGTTAAATCCCAATTAGTTCCTTAAATAGAAAAAGATAGCAATCAAATTCAGATTTTTATCAAAAAAAACCTTTTTCTAAGATTAAATTAATTTTTCAACATGATGATTAAATTTTTATGAAAACAGTCCGCAGACTTTATCTAATAAGACACACCCACACGCAACGGAAAAATTAAATATTCAGAAACAAAGGTAAAAGACTGAAGGAAACGGGGAAAAATTGTACTTTTACGAAGCCATTGCACGTGAATGATCAAACAAAAATAAGCGATGCGTTGAGTAGACAAAATATCAAACAGACAACTAAGACGTCTATTGTTACCCGCCACATATTTGACACCAAATTTCCGGACAATGTACGAAAATCGATCCCCGAATCAAATTTCCTGCGACCTTCGCGTAGGATAACAACGCAATTTCTTTTAGTGCTTATTCTCTTATCAAATTTAACAATCAAAACTAAATCTTCAACCTTGAATATCACCTTGACATCAACTGTTGTAATGGTAACGCGATACTGGTCCATTTAAATATTATCTATCGCATCCGACGAAAGATCCTGGTGAAAGTATCATTACATAATTTTGTTTACATCTAAAATGTTGTGTTTAAGTTATTAAAGAATTTATATTAATTCGCATTGCGTAAGAAACCGGTTTTTTAAATTTCGTATCGAACTTTCTGGTCCTGCAAGTAATATTCAGAAGGAGAAATTCCCGTTTTTCTAAAGTAAAATATTTTATAAGGGGGCCTTAAATCTTCCACACGGTTTAATAGTTTCTCATTCTTATCACACCACAATTATATAAGCATATCACGCAGAGATAATATAAAAAAATACAATTATAATATTTAAAAAAAGCATTAATAACTCTCTTATGGGTTCTATATACAATGTTATCTTTCATACTTAAACTATGTACTTCTCTTATACAATAATTTTCTTATTAAAAAGTCAATAGATAATTATTTAAACTCATTTTATTCTTTCTTTGCCATATTATTTTACTCTATAATTTTCCCTCAAGCTTTAACACACTCCATTTTTTTGTTTTCTCAACCTATCAGATTTTTTTCTCGTTTATTTTCCAAAATATTACTTAAAATTCAATCAATTTTTAGTAAAAATTTTCCTTAATTTTCTCATTCTAGGTTATCCCGTGATTTTGAAAGAGGATATATTATCTTACGTTGAATCAGATTTTATCTTATCGAATTTTACCTCGATGTAAAATATAATTATGATGTGAAAAATGGATCTTACGAACGAGGAAATTCATTTCGTTAATTATCGGATCTATACTTTAAATATTGTATATAATAACCGCAAAACTTCGTGAATATTTTGTCTTATAAATGCATTGATAGAATGTTGTGCGGTTAAGTGATCGAGTGCCAAATCTCGGCATTTTTTCAAAGTTTTTTTTAATATTTTTGGTAATGACTTGAACCAATACTCACGACACATTTTGGCATCCTCGTCAGACATATCTCCACAGTCGTTTTCGTTGTCACATTGCCATCTACTAGGTATACATTTTTCATTGGCGCACTTGAACTCGGTCACAGAACACGTCCTAACGTCTAGAATAATTTATAAAAAAATCATGAGACAAGAAAAAACACAATATATTAAAAATTCAATATAAAAAGCTTATTAAATTACCAATTTATTTTTAAAATACTGAATTATTCGCTAAGTAACTTTAGCGTAGGAACGTCCTTGATAACGTAGGTCACGTTACAAATTATAACGTATTCTCTTGCAATATTAATCTATTAAAATGTTGGTGAATGCCAGTTTTCTATTTCAGTATTTTTGTAATTTAAAAAAATAAAAAATAAAAATAAATGAGTAGGTAGGTATGCCAAATGAGGATTTCCTCATAGTAAACATGTGACTACGTTAAAGTTATCCGTTTTAGTAAAGAATAGGATGACTGCAGCCCTGACCCACTCCAGAATGAGTCCCAAATTAGCAGCATCCCGTTAGAGAAGTAAGAGAAATATTTAAAGATAAATAAAAAATAAAAGCAATCTAATTGTAAACTGAATATTTTTTTTTCGTTACGCGACTTTTTACGTAATGACATAAAAGTCGTAAAAGACTGTAATAGAATCAGTCACCATTTTAGATTTTTTTACGGTATGCCATTCATAAAGACTCATTGTTACAGAATTGCTTTATTTGCAGCTTTATCAGGCAAGTTGATAAAAATGTGATTCATCCGTCAACATCTTTAATTATTACCACATTTCAAGCTGGTTTTTAAGAGATCTGGAACAAAAACGTTTGTAGAAAACATCTTAAATGCTTAAAAAAACCTTCAAAATTTATACAAATATAACCTTAAAATTATAAACAAATACAAACGGATAGAACGTTTCATTTATTTACATTTTTAAATGATGATAAAACACAATAAGACCTTCTTCAAAGATTTTTCCCATTGATAAGTTACGTTTTATAACATATCAAAATAAATTTTCAATCTGTCCTCGATTAAGCAAGGTTTTATAATTTAGACAATACAAATATTTATATAAAATTTCGCATATGAACGAAAACATGAGATAAAAACTAACCACGCGACTCGGTAATGTAAAACACTGTAGAACCACAATCTCGTATACAATCTATTACTGTGGGATCGTTCTAGACCTCATCAACATATTTTGCAATCTGAAACTGCTTACGTCGATATAAGAATTTTCAAGTGTCAATACCAAGAAAGTAACAATTTATCGGTTGTTAAACACATCGTGTTTGACAGCGACATTTATTTTAAAAACAGGTAGACAGCACCTGTTTCCCGCAGCCATCATCCCCATCGGTTATAAATGATAATTACGGCAATGGTTAACAGGTGCGAAATTATAGAATATTAAATAATGAAATTATGCTTCATATTGCTCGAAACACGTTGTGATAAATATAGATGAATAAAACACGAGTAAAATGCAAAATAATGGGTGTTTGAACTTGTAAAACTACACAGCACCACCTTAGTGAATCATACTGGAGTGGTGAAGTGTGAAATAAAAATTGCGACCTTTAGTCTTTTTTGATAGTGAATTTCCCATTAAAACCTAACTAAAATATACTGATAAAGACCAGATGCAGTTATTTAATCAGTAATTGACGTCATTAGACAAATCTGCATCCTGTGTTCACTAATAGAATTGTTTTTTTACACAAGCGTCATCATAATCTACAATATATGGGAACTATAAACATAAAATCATTATATATTCAGAGCAAATTGGAAACCATCTTTAGTTATGGCACGCTTGATTCATGGAGTGGAAAGATCTGATAAACAGAAAAAAATATTTATCATGTGACTCTATTTGATGCTAATTCGTAAATTTGATCCGAAATCTTAATGGAAATTGGATAAGTGTAAGATTTTCGAAAAGAAAAGTAATATTGAAAGTTTTATTCTACAATTTCCGCATCACTAAACGGCTCAATAAAAAAATAAATAGTTACACATCACGTTACGTCAAGCATCGCTTCTTACAAAAGAAAATGGTGCTCCTCACTACGATTTCATTCAATATTCATAACGAGTAATATAACCAGAATACAATCTGGAACGACCATTTTCGTTAATTTAAAGTAGAACACAAATGAATATACATGCCACTTTTTTATATTTTCTTTTCTTTTAGTGGCGATCAACAATATCGCCGGTCCGTTTACAGTTTAGTTTTTTCTTTTATTTTTTTTTTAAAACAAGTAACTATTTAAACTTCCGCCATTTTTATATACATATATAAAAAGGCAATATTCTCAGTACGATGTGGAAGGCAGTAATCAATTCACTTAGTAGTACAATCACCTGTAAACTGGTTACGTGAAGCAAGTACACGGCTGATGTAATACTAGCAAATGTGGCGTCGTTACGAGAGACTGCCCCTTTTAACGTTTCAAGGTACGACCTCTTTTCAGACACAACTGCAACGAACTCGATATATTTTTTTTCTCTTTTGGAACAGGATCGAATTGCCTACAGTCTAAACTTTATCGCTTCCACGCAAAAATCTGGTAGGTTGCATCAGATGGTGGAAAGTTATTTTGAAAAATACACGGCCAATTTTTGCATTTTTTAAATGGAATTAACTAAACTACACAAATATAATTCTATATAAATTGCAAGAAATATTAATTTCGAATTTTGCACTTAAAAATCTTGAAGAAAAGAATTTAAAAATTATATCGAAACGAGTTCGTAAACTCATTTCACTATTCGCCACCTGCAAAAAACTACTAAAATCCCCCCAAAAACCACTAATGAAAAGAAAAAAAACGTCGATCTAAACTTGTCTGCTCCATTTCTCAACCCCATTTCTATTTACGTTCTCGTAAGTCTTATCCAAAACTGTTTTACCCCGCCTAAAAATCGTTAAAGACTACCACTATCGGGGGGATGAGCGAAACCCAGCAGCGACAGCACAAACACGAGAGGAATGCAAGCGCCTCAGGGTAACTATAGATAAATACACTCCGGTTAAAAAAAATAAAAAATTTAAAAAAAATTAGCCACGCCAACAAATGCGGAAACCATCATCTAAACAAAACCCATAAATCATAGATCGGATGAGCATCCGTCACACAAAAAACATTAAAAATTAATTTTATATAGAGTGACCTTGCCGAAGCGCGTTAAAACGCGGAACAACGAAGTATTGTACGAAAGTTTTAATTAGTTTAATTGAAAATCTGATACTCTACCACAATTCTGTTCGTCCGAGTGATCTTCACAATCAAAATCTTCGTCGCATCTCCACGTTAAAGGAACACATCGCCGATTTGTGCATTGGAACTGATGAGAGGAACATTGACCTATGGGATGAAGCAAAAGAAAACTTTTAACATAACATACGTTCGACGGCAGCCGTCTCTATTTACAAAATTTAACAATAGAGAAAAAGATTCGTCTCGGAATCGATTAGTTTCTTCGAAATCCATTAAATATTCTTCCAATCGAATCCGGGTTCAACAACATTGTACTTACCACGTGTACTGTGAATAGATGCTAGACATACGATTAACACTACCATCCATTTCAAATCTAGATTCATGTCTGGGTTCTTTGTTTGTTGTTTCCCCAGTCGATAAATACACCTCACATTCAGATAAACGCGTTGTAAAGCGGGAAATCGCCACTTACTTATCCCTCCAGCCGCCGCCACATCCAACTTATAAATTATCCTAACTCAGTCACCCCGCTACTTAAGCGCCATACAACGGTCGCGCCAAACAATAAATGGCTTTTCTGTTTGCTGCTCGTCTCCCCTTGGAGTGAGCCAGAATTTTCATTAATTTCTCGATCTTTTACCATTTCGGTGTAATAAAATTTTTACCGATTTAAAATTTAACTCTCTTTTGCTTGTTTTCCGTTTTTGAACGGAGGTTTTTACGTTAATTTGCCGGATAAAAAAACAATTCTTTTAATTGAGTTTGGTAACCTCTTAACAGTTATAAACGGGAATGGCTGACATCACGCCACATTTTCTTTTCTCTTCTGAATAGTTGATGATAAAAAATGAATGAAGAAGAATGCTGTAGCCCTTTATTTCCCATTGAATGTTTAATTTTGTCAGATGTTTCATTTAATCGTATTTTAATTCTTAAAACTGGGGTTCGTGTAGTTTTTTTCGATACAGTTTTGAAAAAATGTCAAATCGCGCATTTCGATTTTTAAAGCAAAATTTTGAGATTTCTCCGAAAATCTTATATATTTCTACTCCGTGCAAAAGGTTCTACAAAGCACACTTCATTGCCCATATCACCCTCTTTATAAAAGTGTACCCAAAAACTTTTTGCTACGTTATCACGTGACTTCTTACGTATTGTTTAGAGACAATTTTGGAGCATTATTGAGTGGGCGCATATTAATTTTCACTTTAATTTATATTTTATGTTTAAATTAAATCGTTCCGCTAGTTTATTTTATGTATTGAGATCTATATTCTACTTTAAAAATACTTTTAAATAACTTTTTTTAATCAAGAGACGTCACGGCGACGTCATTTATTTTCCATCGAAGTTAGGAAGATAATTTATTTAAATTTTATTTAAAAAATCTTTTATAAGATCAAGATTTAATGTTTCTTATGTTTTCTTATGCGTCCCATTTCGAACATATCACACGCGATCTCGTGACATTCCATGATATAGTTATGATCTCGTCTCCGAGTAAGTGTGACGTCACGAATGTTATATAAATATCGCGCATCATCGAAAATTCATAATATTTAATATATTTTAGATTATAAAATAATAAACATTGATAAAAGCGTTCTCCTCTTTCACGCACAGAATAGAACACATACTTATTTTAAACATTTTAAACATAATTAATGTTTTTTAAATTAAAAAGCACCCGATTTATGACTGGATAATTATCGTAAACGCGCATCGTAATTACTCGCAGGCGTTACGCATAATTTTAGTCAAACTTGTATTGTTCTGCTTAGACTTTTTGTATTTTTTCTCACACAGCTTAAAGCGCACGTTGACAGTTACAGCTGAAAGGCACGACGATGTGAATTAACTACGTCAATGCGGACCACGTGACACACCGATCGTCAATAGGATGACGTCAGGGATCGTCATCAACCGATCGACTTACCTGGAGGGGGTAGAATTCTCATAAAGTTCTCAGAAGTTTTACGCTAAATTTTATTTAATTTTATGTATTTTTAGAATAAATATGTGACTAGAAACATTGCAGATATATTATTACAATTGAAATTAAAGTCTGCTTTAAGTGAGTGTAGCGCGTGAAACTAATTTTCTTCCCTCTTCTATAACAATTGTACTGAACATTGGACGATAAAATAAATTCGCTAGAAAGTTGTCAAAAAATTAATTAAATATTTAATGATATAGGCCTATATAAAAATAAAATCGAAAAAATTAAAGAATTTTTCATGGATGATCAGTCCTTTATTATTAGGTTTCCCCCATTATGTGCCTGGCCGTACCCATAATGGGTATAATTGAAAAGATCTCTTACAAGTTAGTTTCCACAGAGCAGGAATTAAAAATAATAAATTCCAGAAAAAATTAACAGTAATAAAAGTTTATTCTATAATATAAAAATTATATTTTATAGTTATTTTCTAGAGTAAGAATGGAAACGATGTTAATTAGTCTACATAAGTGAAAGAAAATAGTTCCATGTTTATTACGAAGTATATCATAATAAACTTAGAAAACATGTTAGAAAATTTCAAGTTGTATTTAAATTGTTATAATATATTTGAAATTTACGACATTTTTGCAAGAAGTCTCTGAGATTATAAAAAGAAGAATAAAAAAAGAAAAAAAAACGTCACGCGACGTCATATGACGTGATACGTAAATTTTCGAATTTTTTTTTTTAGCTACGGCGGTGGAGCGATACACATTGAAGATTCAGCACATCGGCTCCTTTCTTATTCTCGGAAATACTATAGAAAATGCATAAGAAATCTATTCAATAGATTTCTTATGCATTTCTTATGCAACTGAAGAATTCTAAATAAATAAGTATAAATTAGTTTATGAATGTAGAGTGCCTGAAAATTAATTATAATAAAGGTTGAACAGCTATTTTATTCATACAGTTTATTAATCACAAACTCTACAGAATGGTTCAGAAATGAGTTCCGAGCTGTTCAATGCAAAATTAAATTCATGGGTTGTAAATTTAATCCGATGCCACGGTTAACCGAATTTTGGGCCACCCTCCACATCAAAAACAAAAAAAAAAACGAAAATATATCATTTTAATTTTAAATTTGACTATTTTTTTTTTACGATTTTCGTTTATTTTCGATTTTTTAAAATGCTTTTATTTTTACAAATGAATAAAATTCTTGGAAATCCTGTTTCATTTACATATACTTTGTTTACATAACTTGTTATTCAATGTTTACAAATGCCGCTGTTTGGCTGCTCATCATTCTTCGTTAATATCTCCGAAATCGAGGAAAAATATCGTTTTATTTTTCTTTATTTTATTTATTTATATCTGCTGTTATTATTGTTTATAATAACATATTTTATTCGAGACGTGCTACGAAATGTCTTATTTTCTGCTCATTATTTTTTCGATGTTTAATCAAAAGAAACACATTCAATNTCACATGTTACATTAATTAAAAAGATAACAATTCGATTACGAAAGTGAGCATTAACGTTTTCTATGAATTGATAGCCCACGAAAGTGAAGTAACAAGAAATCTCGTAAACATAATAGAAACTTAATAACGGATATTAAATTTAGTTTTGCCGTTATTTTCGCAATTTAGTTATTTTATAACGGGTGACGAATACTACTAAAACGAGGGATATATTATATTACCTGCTTTTGTACACTCGTTACGCTATAGGCTACTATTGTTAATAACTATCTACAGTTACTTTCAAAATATAAATGAGGTATAAATTAGTACATAAGTATCTTGCATTAGTAGAATGCAGGTGAGAACCTCAGACACGAGAGGTTCACTAGTTACTCACGCCCATTGTAAGACAGGCCATGTACAACACGGAATTATCAACAGTTTTATAGGGGTCTACTGTATATTTAAAAAATTTTAATACTCTTAAATTTAGAAAAGATACTGTAAGTTTTTAATGAAAAAGATTTTTTTCTACTATTTTTAAAAGAAAAATGGTTCCTTCTTTGAAGCTTTTGTCGCATTTAAAAAATAAGAAAAAAAAATATAAGTTATAAATAGATCCTGTTGAGAATGCTCTCGAGAGGACAATATTCTTTATAAATATTCTAAACTCAAAAAAAAAAAGTGTTTAAGTTACTGTAAAAACGATCATATATTTACAGTAGATACTAAAGCAGAAGTGTTATAGATTATTTAAAGATTACAGAAATTCCAGTTTAATTTAGATACATAGGCCTATATATATAAATATATTGTTAAAAATAGATCAAACGTTTAAAGTAATTATCATAAACACTTGCTTAAATAACGGAGGAAGATAATAAGAAAACAAAATCAGGACTTTTATAGTAATTTAAACAACGGTAAAATAAAATGTAAACGTTAACAATTCTAAATAATAATTTGTTTTTTNAATATATTGTTAAAAATAGATCAAACGTTTAAAGTAATTATCATAAACACTTGCTTAAATAACGGAGGAAGATAATAAGAAAACAAAATCAGGACTTTTATAGTAATTTAAACAACGGTAAAATAAAATGTAAACGTTAACAATTCTAAATAATAATTTGTTTTTTACATATTATTTATTTATTTTTAAGCAATAATAAGTAAATTGTGTATACGCTAAAAAATATTATTTATTAGTAACAGTAGCTGATGCAACAGGCTAGAATGTTGCACAAACTTAATTTTATAATGAGAATTATATTTAATATTTATTTATTCCTATAATAATTCGTATAATCTGAATTTCACGTATCCGCTTACGACAATAATTAATTAATTTGAGCGTATTGAAATTAAAATAATGCAAGAAATTTTGAAGCTAATCTAATGTTTAATAACTCGCGTTCAAGGACAGAAATATTGCTATTAAATCAAGCTATAAATATGAGAAAAGTTTAAAGGTTACGAGCTGATCGCATGGAAAAATCTGGCACCTTGAACTCTTTTTGATGATTCTACAACTGTTATAACATTTACGTTTGTAAATAGTCACTATTTATAGAATTTTTCCTTTTTAAAATGTTATATATTGTGTGTTATATTATCAAAATAAATAAAAGTGTAATTTAAAAAAGTCTGTTTTGCTAATGCTTAATGCTTACTTCTATGTAATGTTTGTTTATTAAGACCAATTGATATTTAGAGGGCTTCCATAGAATATTTTCCGGAGGGGAGAGAGCTTGCAGACAAACAATTACATTAATTAATTTTTATTTAATTTTTTGGGGTCTTTATTCCACAAAATGGATGATAGAATACAATCGTGGTCGAGGGTATAAGGTTACATATCTAAATCACTTTTACGATTAGACCTATAATTTGTGGGATTTTTTACTCGATCTTAGGCGAGGGCAAGTGTCCCTTCCCTCCTCTGACCCCTGACTATAATATAGTCAGGGGTCAGAGGAGGGAAGGGACATATATGCAATTGTAATTATGTTCAATGATTTGTTGTTTAATATACAAACGAATTTCTCATAGTTTTTCACAATCTTCCTTAATTTCTGCATTCCATATTTTAAGATATTTTTCCATAAACATCATAATATAATTATATATAGATAGATATTTACATTAATCTGCAAAAGTATAACGAAATCAATGAAATAAGCTCATGAAAAATATTCGTTTACAGTAAATAGTGAGTTAAAATAATCTTCAAACTATTCATTTTTATGGTATTCAAACGTGAATTCTAATCAATAGAAATGCTCAAAACTTTGAAGATACTCATATGGAATTCCAAAGACAATTCTTGAAAATTAGGCCTACTACATTATATCACCTACGAATTTAGATATTAGAAGAGAACAAAAAATAAAAGTAGATATATCATCGAAATGGGAAGACCATCTAGTTAGCAGGGGTAATAATCGCCTATCTAAATTAATTTTTAAACATAAGACAATATAGAAAGAGAAATATAGGCCATTTCAAAAAAGAGATAGAGATATTAAAGAACACCTTGAGTTAAACGGAACAGGTCCTAAGACCTAAACCGGAATTGTTCATGATGATGAAATAAGTATGATGCATTTCATGTATCTAAACAGCATCAAATTTATCCATAACAAGGTTTTCCAGTTTTTGTAATTTCAAATCGAGGGGCGGTTAGCAAACTATTCCTCTGGGGGACCTGGGATCAAATCCGAACGGGTTGAAAATCCCAGGAATTTTTCAGAGTGGCCCATCTGGATACATCGGGCCTCGTCCCTCACAACCCGGCTGCCCCATTGTGGGCCTGGCCAAATCCACAAAGGGTTTGCCAAAAAAGGCCCTCTTAATGCTCACAGATCGAGCTTCAAATTTTTCCTAAAAAACCCAAAAATATGGAGTCCAGACAAGAGTTCTAACCACATCCTAATTACATAAATCATTTATGAAAATTAATATATATATATATTTTGTTTCGATACAATAACAATTTACAACATAATCAGCGATTAAATTGCCACTCTGGGTTCAAATTCCTCATCTATGTTATCATTATACAAGAGAAAAACTTAATATCATCAACCAGTTCATCCTTGACCACTTCTAATCTAACAATTCTTATCGTTTCCGCGTAAGTTAATCACCCATGATACAATTTATAATAAAGCTTCCATACGTTTTCTGCTACCTTTCAAAAATAACTCGAATTCTCATAAAATTGACCCTTTAAGGTTAATTTATGAAATACTTCATGCAGTTTGCTCCAGGAAAAAATATATTTTGAAGAGATTGATAGTCACGTGTTACATTAATTAAAAAGATAACAATTCGATTACGAAAGTGAGCATTAACGTTTTCTATGAATTGATAGCCCACGAAAGTGAAGTAACAAGAAATCTCGTAAACATAATAGAAACTTAATAACGGATATTAAATTTAGTTTTGCCGTTATTTTCGCAATTTAGTTATTTTATAACGGGTGACGAATACTACTAAAACGAGGGATATATTATATTACCTGCTTTTGTACACTCGTTACGCTATAGGCTACTATTGTTAATAACTATCTACAGTTACTTTCAAAATATAAATGAGGTATAAATTAGTACATAAGTATCTTGCATTAGTAGAATGCAGGTGAGAACCTCAGACACGAGAGGTTCACTAGTTACTCACGCCCATTGGAAGACAGGCCATGTACTGTACAAAATGAATGTGACTAAAGTCAATTCTACTGCTTGTAGACACGTATAAACACACAATATTACTGTAGTCAGCCCACTAGGCAGACGTAAACCTAGTGTTTAGAGGTTTTATCCACTGGGCCAGTGGTGAGCCCAAAAGAGATGCTGGTGCTAAATTCAGGTTGTTTCAATGTAAATTGAAATTAAGTAAGTCCCAGTTTAAATATACTAGTGATTTAAATGTTCATCATTTATTAAATTAAAGAATTCTATTTTAGAATGTTATCGGCGATTAGAATCAGCTTATAAAATCCATTCAAATTCTCATGATTTGGCGAAAAAGATAAAAGCAAATTTAATGATAGATACTTTAGGTATTTTAATTACTAAAATCTGAAATTAAGATAGGGTTATCTAGGTATAACATTATTTTATATTATTATTGTTTTTTTTTTTTTACTGGTAATGGACATTAAACAAAAATAGTCAGTATATTGTTCTATTAAATATTTGCTGTTAATTTTATTTTAAAAATAAGCGCAACACACAAGCTTTATCGACAATAATTTGACGAAACGTATAGTGTGGGTAGGTGAAATGGCGAATGTGGATGTGTGACAGGATATTAGGACATGGATAAGGAAAAAAAAATGTTAGGAATCGTCGTTTCCGTTTTTGGATAATTCTGAAAATTGTTATCGTGTCCCATGAATGTTTTAAAGTTTTAAAAATCAATAATTTATATTTACTGAACTGATTTTTGCTTAATAGTAGATAGATAATGATAATAGTAAGTACACTACATAATCATTATGTTAGATCACTTCATATTGTATACAAAATAAAATCATTTTATCAGTATTTTTTTAAATACAAGTATTATTTTACTGTATGAGTTGCGTATTTTCATAAAAGTAAATATTATTTTTTCATTATTTGGTTTCGTAGGATCATATGACAACACTATTAAACTGAATATTTAGATAATTAAGATCATATGAATCACACAAACACGTGACGCGTGTTGATCAACAGAGTTCAAAGGCATCAGCCTACCGTTTTGAAGAACCCGGCTGCCTCAAAACCCAGATGCCCCATTGTGGGCCTGGACAAACCCATGATGTGTCTGAGAAAAGGCTTATTGAGTGGAAAGAGAGGAAAAATATATATATTAAGATTAATAAGTGATAAACAAATTATAAATCAATTTAATAGGGAAGATTAGTTAGTTCAGATCCATAATTCATCTTTTTAATTTTCAACAGATAAGTCGAGAAATATTGCTTCATTTTCGATTAACCGATCCGTAAATTAGAAAAATTCTGAAAAATTAGAATTTATTGCAATTTTTCCGTATAATCTTTCCTTTAGTTAACGATAGTTAGAAATTTTAAGAAACGTTGAATTAATATTTGCTGACGGTACAATACAGAAATTGAGCAATCTATCAAAATGATACGATTTCATCAATAAAATTGCACGCCTATGCTATTTAAGGGGTCATAATTTATAAAATTTCTAAGGAAAATATACTTTTAGATAATATAATCTGATTAATTAAGTGTATTATTTTAATAAAATCAAACCAAACCAAATCAAACCCAAACAGAACAAGTTTTGTTTTGGTTTGGTTTGTTTTGATTTGGTATGTATTTATGATATTCTTCCTCCCTCTCAGTATTATTAAACAAACTTTAGTTTATTTTATAAATAATTAATCCGAATAAATGATGTTTATATTTTTATAATCTATTTAAATCAATTAATTAATAATCAAACTCATCAAACGAATTAAACTACATAATGAAACTGGAAGATATTAACGTTTATGGCCTGTTGTAGACTCAACCACGATTTAAAACTCTAAAAAAACCACAAGAAATAGCAAAACCACATAGCAAAACTGACATTTCTTATAGATTTCGGTTTAGACAACGATTAGAAACTGGTTTTGACCAATTTTTTAAACCTGCACAGTTAAATGTCTAGACCGTGGCTAGACCGGATTGAAAGTCGCCATTTTGTTTCTTCTATTATCGCTCAGAAATTGAATTTAGAAACATCGCTCATGTTCTAAATGTTAACAGGATGGATGGACAAGATTTATCATGGCAACTACAAAAGGAAAAAATAAGGCCTTGGCTCCGCAATACAACTGAAACAAAACACTGAAACTGAAAATGATGCAACTTCAGTTCGGCAGAATCGGACTGAAAATAAAGTTCAAAACATTTTATCTTTTTTGGGGACCTATTGTCAGCTCTTCCGATAACTCAACGGGAGCGATACACGGGACATTCGATAAGTCCCCTTAGCGAAAGACAGTTAACGAACCTTAGACAAATCGCTATTCTGTGCTCCACGTTAAGTGGGTTTCGCTACGGGTAGTCGGTCGAGATGCGTTTGAGTTCCAATCTATCAATAGCTATTAAGCTTTAACCAATCACAGTTTAGTGAACATTGTATTTTTGTCACGTGACTGCAACCCGCCATTTTCTAAGCGAAGCACGTGTTTTAGCATTGTCGTGTACCAGCGCTAGTGAAATAATTTTGTTTTAAAATGTCGAAGAGAGGACAACGAAGACAGCGAACTACAAGTCGCCAGTTCGAGATGCTCGTTAATTTCATTTTATGGAAGGCAACCCTAAATTAATGTCAGGGAAGTTAGATGTTTCCTTTACCGTCAAAGATCGCCAGAAATTGTGGCAAGAAATAGTCGACCGTATGAATTCCGATAGAGTCGGCTGCAAAAAGATGCAGAAAGACTGCGAAAAGTAACTGATAGTCATACATTTATATATTTATATTCAAAGCTATCATTTTAATTCATACATATGCGAATGAAACCTATTTCAGAAATACTGTTTATGCTATAGCTACTTACTTTAATTAAATTTTAACAAGAAAGCAATTACATTACAGTAGAGCGTCGTTTATCCGAAAACCGGTTAACCGAAAGCATTTCAGTCGGCAAATTTAAATTTTCGCTAGGACGTGTGTTGTGGCTCTGCAATCTTTCATTATATCTTGGGCTACTCCAATATTTTTTTGTTGGTGTGTTTTTTAGCTGGCAGCACTGCCACTTTTGTGTGGTGTTTTTCTGTGGACTGTGTGTCATGCAGAATCGAACGTTTTTGATACTAGATCAACTTCTAAAGTATAATTTTTTTGTGTTTATATTTTTCAATATACAGTATTTATTTTGTTTGTAAAAAATAAAGAAATAATCTTTAACGATAAAATAACCACAATTATTATTTTAAAAAGTTTACGTCAAGCTTAACATCGACGAAAATTCAACGGGGAGCGACACGCAACGGAGAAAAATTTCAACACGGGATAGGTTAATATATTTTTTCGTACATAATCGGTTATCCGAAAAATAAGTTATCCGAACAACCCCAGTCCCCAATTGATTCGGATAAACGTCGCTCTACTGTATTCATACAATATTCATAAATAGTTAAGGTAATTATTTTTAAGCAATACAACAATTTAGTTTATTAACTCTCTCTCCAATTGCTCGAGAAGTAAAATCATTCTTACACCAAAAGACGCCGTGTTGTTTTCACTTTCGTTACGTTCGTAACGGCAGCTCGAGAGTGACCGATAACAAAAGATTAATTATGGCACGTGACTATAGAAACCGAAAACGAAACGTACGGTTTGGAATAGCATTTTCACAGTTGATTAAACGATGATCACGTGGTTCTGATAGAAACTGGTTTTTATCGTATTCGTTAGCTTAACGATACTACTTAGAATAGGTCCCCTGTTCTGTTCACGTTTTCAGTTGCAGTTTAACCAATAAACTGGAAGTCGTATTGTTCAGTTCGTTCTGAACATTAAAAAATGGCTGACAAAAGAAAATGTAATTAAGAGTTTATTAATACTGTAATTGAATGAAGCATCGAACAGACTAAAGCTTCATCTATTGTTGAAATAATTAATTTCTGCAAAGTAGAATAAGTAAGACAATAATAAATTTGCCTTATATATACAGTATGGCTACTATCTATATACAGTAGACCCCCCATAACGCTTAGATACGTTCCACGTTAATCGAATTTTACGCTGTAGGAATGAATAAAGACATGAGCCAATCGCAGCCCGATAAATGTGAAGTTTACGGACTAAGGCTGTTTGAAAGGTTTTCTTCTATAAAATTAACCGATTCTAGACTAATTCCACTGAACATTTCCAAAACACGTATAATTTTTTGGGAATAATCTGTATAAACTATGCTATAAGCAAAAAATTATAGGATTACTTACCGAGTGTGCACCGTTCGACTACGCCGTTGCTCAAAGCTTGTTTTCGTCGCGAAACAGCACACGAAACGGCGGCCGCGATATCTGATAACGAATTTTTCGCAGAAAAATAACTTGACCTTTGGAGACATCATTAATATAAATAATTTTTATGGCCGTTGAATAAGAAATGTTTCTTTCACAAGAAATGTATAAAATTAGTGCTGTATTAGACTTACGGTACCTAATTTACATACTGTACAGACGATAATAAACTCAACTTACTAGCCTAAAATCTCCGTAGCGTGTTGCCAGGCGGCAGAAAGCATATATATAATTATAATAAAGTTACAATAAATTAAGTTAATATATAATTATATATACAGTACCTAATTTATATATAATTAATATATAATTATATGTACAGTACCTAATTTATATATAATTTATATATAATACTAAACAGACGATAGCAAACTCAATTTAGCCGCTCCGTAGCGTGGCGCAGGGTCGGAGGAAAGTAGTTCGGCTGCTCATCCACTATTGGTCCAGATTCTATCAATCTTGTCGCGAAACGAGTCGGCCGACGACGTTTTAGGAGCTCCTTTATACGAATGTTGCTACAATTTTTTCGCTACGTTATAGGAATTTCCGTTATAGGAACACACGTTATAGGGGGGTCGACTGTATTATAATATTAATTTACCTATATTTAATATGACAATCGGATAGACAGTGGCAATTGAAGCATATTATGGCAAATTGTCATATTAAATATCAGAAAATAAATTTTTTTATTAAAAATTAATTTCTTCAATTGCCAAATTATCTCCAATTATCTGGCTTCGTTGCGCTTACCTGTGTCCGAGTGGATAAAACTACATTTAAAAGGAACTCTTTCTGTCCTGTGTGCATTAAGAAGATTCTTTTAGCAAATCTATGTGTTCAACAAGGCCCACAATGGTGTAAACGGGTGATGAGAGGCAGACATATCCAGACTATTCGGAACGGTGTAATTCAGCACTGAAGTTTTCGTGATTTTCATCACTTAGAAGAACCGTGAATTAAAGCCTGATAAAAACGTAAAGTAGTTTTTCACTTTCGCGTGTAAAAACAATAAAAACAAAATTACAATATTTAAGCAATATTCAAATACAATTATTAAACCAGAAACAATGTTCAAATTTTCTAATTAATAAAATATAGATTATAAATTAATATGTTTCTGATACACGAATTAACTTTTCTATTTATCTATTCGGAAATTCCAGTTATCAAACGAATGGCTAAGTGTTTCAAGAAGGATTTTATTTAATAAAGTATTTAGATTTATTTTATATATATAAAATATTTTAATATAAATTCTCTAAATATAAAAAAATTATTATGCCAAATTTTTTTAAGTTAATAAAGTATAAATCTTATATTTTCAATGGGGGTAGATAAATTAACTTATATACACAAGGTGTGGCGTAAAGAGCGGATAATCCGTTACCTGAGGATAGGGGACATCATGACTGCTCAGAAAATTGAACATTGTGTTTAGTAAAAGTGTCATTGTTTTCGAGTTATTGGACATTTTCTAGTTTTTTGGGAAATGGACTCTCTCGTTCACATTTTTCAGTGTCATGGTCACAAATCGAGAAATCAGTGAAGCAGGTATTAAGCGATCATTTATTAGAAGATGAAGCCCATAGTGGTCACTTTGAACACTTATTGTAAATTTACAATAATAAATGTAGTAACCCAATTGATCAATTTGTTGTATTCTGTCATTTTAATTAGCTTCATTGGATTTCCAATTAGATTATTTAGGAGCCCAATTCATTCATGAGATTTTTAAAATTTTCCTTGATCTTTCTCAGGAGGAATATTCATTGAATTGAAAGTTACAAATGCTATTTATGCTACTTTAAATCTCAGTACAATAGGTAAATTATTAGTTAGTTTGTCACGCAGGTTACAGTACTTTTTTTACACCGAAAAAAAACGAAACAAAAATTTTGAATTATTTTTTGTTTTAAGAAATTCAAGTCTATGACACTAAAATGGCAGTTTACGTTTGATAGAACATGTATCCAAGACTAGTATTCAAAAACAGACTGGGAAAAATTCCTGTACAGTAGACCCCCCTATAACGTGGGTTCATATAATGCGGATTCGTATATCGCGGCGAAAAAAATGCGACCGTATTTGTATAAAGACACTAAAAGAGACTCGTAAAATGCGATAAAACGTCATTGCCGACTCGTGTCGCGACAGGATTGGTCAAATCTGGACCAATAGTGAAGTACCAACAGTACTGTAATTTTATACATTTCTTGTGAAAAAAATATTTCTTATTCAACGGCCATAAAAATTATTTCTATTAATGATATATCTAAAGTTAAGTTATTTTTCTGCGAAAAATTCGTTGATCAGAAAACGCGCCCGCCGTTTGGTGCGCTGCTCTGCGACGAAAACAAGCTTAAGCAATGGCGTCGTCGAACGGTGCACACTCGGTAAGTAATCCTACAATTTTTTGTTTATAGCATAGTTTGTACGGATTATTCCCAAAAAATTATACGTGTTTTGGAAATGTTGAGTCAAATTAGTCTAGAATCGATTAATTTTATGGAAGAAAACTTTTCAAACAGCCATAGTCCGTAAACTGCACACGTGCCGGGCTGTGATTGGCTCATGTATTTAAAGATTCTTACAACGCGAAATTCTTATAAAGTGGAACGTACCTACCGCGTTATAAGGGGTCGACTGTATATATACAGGTATCCCTCGTATAGCACAATAGTTACGTTCCGAAAAAGTGCCGTGTTATACGAATTTGTGCTATACGAAATAAAGGATTAATGCAAAACATAATGGTTTCGTTAATGGAATCAACTGTAATTAATTGTATATAACATAAAATCATTAATCAATTACAGTAGAGCATCGATTATCCGACTAACTCAATTGGGGACTCGGGTTCGTCGGATAACTGAAAAAATCGGATAACCGAAAAGAATGAAAAAATGCATTATTAGTATAGTATATTAGTATGTCCCTATTAACCTACTTCGCGTTGAATTTTCATCGATGTTAAGCCTAACAATTTTTTTTTAAAAATAAAATTAGATATCGTTTAAATACTGGCCTCCCTTTCGTGGTCAAGCCATTGTTGCCAGCTAAAACACACAAAAATGTAACAAAAATAATATTAAAGTAGCCAAGACATAGCCAAATATTGTAGCGCTACATCACTAGCGGACATTTGAAATCTGCCGACTAGAACGGTCGGTTAACCGATGTGACGGTTAATCGGGGGTCGGATAATCGATGCTCTACTGCAATGGTTCCCAATTAGTGGTACGCGTACCCCTGGGGGTACGCGAAATTGCGTGAAGGGGTACGCGCAGAAATCTAAAATCGGTCGATTTAAAATTTAAGTGCATGAGATGAAGCAGTCAAAAAGATAATGGATGGACCATCAAAAATTCGGCAATTTACAAAATGATGTCGAATGCACAAATTCGTTTATTTATACCTAAAAATAATCTCGAAATTTCATCAAAAAAATGCATTTGTGACAATACCTAAATGAAATTCTTACGCAAGAAACAAAAATTGTACAATTAACACAAATTGTGTTAATTGTACAGTTATCATTATCTTCTTGTCAGCGAAGCGGCAATAAAATATTTACTACCATTTTGCACAACACACCTCCGCGAGAGCGGATTTTCGGCCATGACAAACATGAAAACTAAACATCGTCACCGACTTCAACTCGAAGATGACTCGAGACTAAAGCTGATCAAAAAGCAACCAGATTTTGCAAAGTTGTGCAAAGAAAATCGTGCACATTTGTCACATTAAAATTAAATAACCTTATGTTATTTTCATTATTATTTAGAATTGTATTTTAAAGGTAATAAATGTAAAAAAAAACTTATTCTATTTATCACTAGCTGTCTATCCACAGCTTCGCCCGCATTATATCAAATTTTCTCGTGGGAGTAAGATATTTTCTCGCAGTAAAATGTAGTCTATGTCCATCTCCAACATGTAAGCTATCTCTGTGCCAAATTTTATTAAAACCTGTTCAGTGGTTTAGACGTGAAAAATTAACAGACAGACAGACAGACAGAATGACAGAATTACCATCGAATTTATAATATTAGTGTGGATTAATATGAATTTTTGCTATAAGGGGTACGCGAGTTTGAGCTCTTTCTTGAAATGGTACGCAATTAGGAAAAACTAATTGGGAACCACTGCTCTACTGTATAATCAAAAGGTAACTAATGTAATATAATCTATTATCTACAAATTATAAACAAATTACTTTTTTGAATTGTTCTCTCCTTTTTGATTAATAAAGGATATAAATTCTAATATAAAATGAATTTTAAATGACATTTCTCTCCAAAATTAGAGTAAATAGTTGTATTAGTACTTCTGAAAATAATAGACAAGCAAAAAGTAATTAAGGTAGTATTAGAAGAATGCATATGTGGCCGCCAGCGCCAGAGATCCTGAACACTGTCTGGCAACACTTGCCAAGATCACGAACTCTGTTTGGCAACACTTGCCAACAAGAGTGGCTGGAAACGTCAAAAAAGAAAAGGCGCGAAAGTTCGTTGGATTTTGTCCGGGTGTTGCCCGAGGATGTCTGTGACAGTTCTAACCTTTTCTAATAAAGTTCTTTTTTGTTACTGTTCGTGTTTGCCTGCTTAATGTTAAATCTAAACATCAGTAGGATTGAATGACAAACATACATTCTTATCAAATTTAACAGAACTTGACGGTGAAGCCAGTTAAGGCGTTAGCCAACTTTTCTGAAGAAGCCAGGATCGAATACAGGCGATCCTCATGATTTTTTACATGTGTGGTCAGCAGTGGTGGATTAACTATCGCTCGAGCCTACAGACTGGACTTTAGTAAGGTTCCCTTTACCTATCCTCTGTCGAATAGAACAATGACATTAAGTTACAGCAAGTAACATAGCGCTGTAATAACATAGGCCTCTAATTCAGCCTAACGATTAATTCGCCACTGGCGATCAGTTTTGAATATGACGGGCATGTGCCCAACCGAAGCCACGACGGGCTCTCTTAGTGTCTACAGGATGGAGAAAAATGAAATATAATTTAACTTTAAATTCACGATTTTTATACTGTTTAACGTTATAGTAATAATGTTGAATTATTTCTATTAGTTTTTTTTTACAAATGCAGTAGTGTTTTCAACACTTGCTTAAAATCTTTGACGTCAATTCGTGCGTAAATGAACTAAAAATAAATAAAATAAAACTCTTTTTTTTAGAAAAGTTCACTAACTACGAGACTTTTGCTCTATGTCGAAATTAATTCGTTATGTAATTTCCATAAAAATAAAATTCAGCATATAAAGCGTCGTAATTTATGATTTTCTAGTGTAATTATCGTTAAATACTAAAAAATTACAAAATATTTAATAAAAAGAAACTATTTTTTCATAGAGATTCTTATTTAATATTGTTTTATACATAAAATACATAATAAATTTTTTATTAAGTTTCCATTGATACAGGTTATGTTAATTTTATGTTATAAAAGAAATATTGATCCTAAAATAATAGGATGTATTTTAACAAAAGGCAACACTATTGATAAACGTAATATAGTTATAAACAGGAAATATACACCCTAACAATAGCTAGAAGTTTTATTAACTTTTATTTATTGCAAGTAATCAGATATAAATTTAAAAAGTATTCGGCGATGGACAAACGAACAGACGATCTAACTTGCAAAACATCAATTAATACGTCAACCTGTTGCTACGGGCGTTTATTGGAGACAAACAAGTCATTTGCCCTCACTGTATCTGAAGGGTTAGGTATATTGTAAGGTCAGTAACTGTTATCGAGTACACCCCATAGGCTTCGGACCACCCTAGGTATATTTTGTGTTTCTATATAAAACCACACATGGACGATCTGCCAAAGGAGACGTCTCCGGAGAGGACTTTCTAGGGCAGTGGTTCTTAACTGGGGGGTACACGTACCCCTAGGGGTACGAACGTAAATCGAAGGGGTACATCTAACTTTCATTATTAAATGGCATATGTTAATCAATTTGCTGTAAATTATTAACACAAGAAACAAGAAACGACAAAAACTTGCTTTAAGATATCCCAGTGTGAACACCGATTTCCCTTTTAACAGTCTAAACAATTTGTTTATCCACTTGATTTGCCTATTTGTGCCGTTAGTGCCGAGTGAACCTGTACTCTAGTAAAATTACGGTTTAACTGAGCATTAATTTTAGAATAGAAAAAAAATTTTTTTTTTCTCTATTCTATAATTATTGCTCAATAAGATTGGGGCTTTTTGTGTTTTTACTGGACTACTGGTATTAGGAATAACGAGGCCTGGATTGTACCCCCACCATGCAATGCGTGTCACTGTACGTGCGAATTACTTGATATTTAGCAAATTTAGACGTTACATTTGTTACAAAAATTGAAAGATTCATGTATTGTTCTACATGTTATAAACTCGCAGCCGCTACTTTCAAGGTCAGTACACAATTATAATCTCTATTTAACAACATGGGAACCAAAATTTGAAAAAATTGCTGAAGATTTATCGCAACAAATATCCCATTAAATTTTGTTAGAAATTATTGTAGAATAATTTAAATTTTCTTTATCATTAATTATATAAGGACCTTGAATAAGTTCTCGCTGTTTTCAAACAGATGGCATTACCAGAACCACGTGTGTTTATTTTTAGATGGTGACGCATCTGTAAGGAAGTACAATAAGCGACCTTGAAATTCAGTATACGTCATTTCACCAAAGTGTAAACAACTTATTTTTTCATTGTGTTAAACATGTCTAGTTTCGTGCCAAAAAAAGAGTATTTGCGGGGAATTTTATTGCACTATTTTATTCAAAAAAAATCTGCAGCTGAAGCACACAGAATTCTTGTTGAGACTTACGGCGACCATGCTCTGTCGGAAACAACATGCAGAGATTGGTTTAGACGCTTCAAAAATAATGATTTTGATGTTGAAGATAAAGAACGATCTGGTGCACCAA